>NW_006399868.1:2519760-2530268 GCF_000299155.1 Elephantulus edwardii
TGTCAGAAACCTCTTCAACATGCTAAAGAGCAATGAAGTCAGTCTAGAAGCTAAGGTACACCTGATCCAAGCCATGGTCTTCACAAATACTTGTTATGCACCAGAGAGCTGGACAATGACTAAGGATGGTAAAAGAACTGATGCCTTTGAGTTGTGGCGCTGGAGAAGAATATTGAACATACCATGGACTGTCAAGAACACAAACTGTCTTAGAGAGGGTGAAATTCAGTTTTTCCTTGAAGGCAAGGATTTTGAAGCTCCATCTCACATCTGGGCATGTGGCCAGCAAGGACCAGTCCTCAGAGAAGGACATCATGCTTAAGAGGGTGGAAGGACAGCACAGAAGAGGAAGGCCCTGGATGAGATGGACTGACAGTAACTGGAGCCATGGGGGTAGGTGTGTCAGAGTCAGTGAGACTGGCTCAGGACAGGGCAGGATTCAGAGCTGCTGTACACAGGGTCACTATGAGTCGGAAGGTGACTCACTGGCACATAACAACAACAATAACAACAACAGTTTCTCTTGTGATTTCTTGTTTGATCCACTAGTTATTTAGAATTTGTCATTTGATTTGGGAAGGGGAAAATCTTAGTTCTAACTCTTCTACGATTTAAACTACCTTTCCCAACTTTGTTGTGTGTCCCACAGAGTCAGAACTGTCTCAGAGCTGACCCTCCAGTGAGTTTTCAGACGCAGTAAACTGCACAGCAGGGGACTGTCCGTTCTTCTCCCACAGAGCAACTTCTGGATCTGAACCACGTAGCTTTTCCTTACTACTAAGGCACCAGAGGGTGACGATGATCTACGGATTGTACTCAAAGCCACAAGCTCCTCCTCAGGAAGAGACGGGCAATTTCATCCCATGTGATTTGCAGCCTCTCCAAGCCCACAGGAGGGTCAGCTATGGGTCGTTCTGATTCAAGAGCAATTAGAGACCGAGTGATTCAAACAGGAAAATAGAAAACAAAATAGAATATTTATGTACCACATTTATACACCGACAAACTAATTACGAGGATTTTATCATTAAAGCGTATAAAGTCTGATGACTATGATGCAGAAAATTAATCTGTTTTAAATACATATTTGTTATAATACAATAATTTAAAAAAAACAACCCACAGCATGAGAAGGCAAGACATGTTCCTTACTCTCTTAGAACCGCATACCATATGGGCACTGGCAACAAGCAATACATGTAGTAGGTCCAGGGACAGGATTGGATCAGGAGGAAAAATGCCATTAAAATGCCAACAGCTACAAAACTACAGGGCGGAACGTAGCTTGGTTTCTGAAAAGCAAACAAAAAATTGAAACAATCCTAAACCCATGTCATCTGACAGATTTTTAAGAGATGTAGTAAAGTAAGGGAAACATCCTATTTCTCCTAGTGACACCACAATGAGACGAGAGATAAGAATTCTGTTATGTTAGCTGGTCACTGATCCCAGCGTGTCTCCACAGCAAACACTGAAGCCATGATGACAGGCTGGGGGGGGAAAGAGTATTTTTGTCATCTGAACGTATCGTTTCAAGAATAACTTCTTAATTACAAAAGGGAAAGTGCATATTACAACAGAATTCTGAATTTAATTGTCTGTGGTGATAGAAGTTAGCATCACAAATGGTAGGATGAAATGACAACCTGACACAATCCCATAGCAATATTTATAAAAGTAACAGGCACTTTCTAGGTTTGTTTATTTCCTTCTTTTAGAAGAAAAGAAGTAAAAAAGGAAAAGTTTCAAAAGTAGAATTAGAAGTGAGTTTTATTCCCTCCTGATTATTAAATTTTAACTTCATTAAAGTTAAATGCATTTTTTAGTATATGTGCTGCCAAAGCGAGCCCAAAAGTTAAATGTATTTTTTTAATTAGTTAAATGTATTGTGCTAATTTTCAAAGTGGCTATATATAGAATATTTACATTCTGTTAAATAGTGTAAGAGAAAACCCAAATCAATACCACAGAAAAATGAAGCTCTGAAGCAATCTCAGAGCCCTATGAAGTTTCAGGGTCAGTATTATTAAAATGTTCTTCTTTTGTCTAGCCAAAGATGGAAAGACAACTGAAGGAAAAAAATTACCTGATGCAGTAAAAGCAAATGAGAGGGAAGACTGAGCTTAATGTTATACCTCGTGAAATCTAAGAACCACTACGGTTTGATTACATCTCTTTCACCACTCCTTATATTTGCATACATTACATGAAGGCTTTTTATATTCTCTGAACCCACCTTAACTTCTTTGCTAACATTTCTTGTAAAGGTTGTATGAGGCTTGATGAGCAGCAAAGACACATATGATGCCCATCCCACAAAACCAATAACCACACTGCTCCTCAGAAAAAACCGGTCATAAGTGTGGTAATAGGACAATCCTTCCAGTGCAAGGCCAATCAGCTCCTTGCAAAGGGAGATCTACGGAGGAAGGAAAGAAAGAGAGTAAATAAAGGACAAAGAAAGAAAGACGGCCAAGTGCCTGATGCCAAAGCATTTGATTAAAGTCACTGTAGGTGATGGATCTCTATTGACTATGGGATTCTTGCAGTGTATAATCAAGAAGGAATGAATAAAGTTAACTTAGTCATGAATGATGACAGGAAACCCACAGTCACTGAGTTGATTCTGATCCATACTCATCCTCTATTGGGTGTCTGCACAGAAGGAGACTGCTCACATATTCCCTCTGAGGAACAACTGGCAGTTTCCAATCAACTGTTGGTAGTTCTTGTTAGTCACCAGTGAGTTGGCCACGACTCATAGCAACTCTATGACCTTCTGTCTCAAGCCTGCCGTAGCCCACACCATCCTCACCGCCTTGGATATGCTTGAGCGCACTCTTATGGCCACTGTGCCCACCCATCTCATTGAAGGTCTTCCTTTCTCTAACCCTCCGCCTTTTCCAGCACGACATCTTTTTTCCAGGGACTAGTCCTTTCTAAGAACAGAGCATGTGAGATGAAGTTACACCAGACTTGCCCCTGAGAAGCCTCTCATTGTACTTCTTCCACGACAAACTTGTTTGTGCCTTTTTTTTACCTCTTCAGGCCATGGCCTTTTCTTTCCTTTTTTTTTAAATTAATTTTAATGAAACTTTACAGAGACTTAGAATTTCCAGTCATTCATTGTTGCACTTTTCTCCCTGCCCATCATTCCCCCCAATTTACTCTTCTCTTTGAAAAGTGAAAGAAAAACTCTTTCATTGTTTTGCAATCCCTCCCCCAAGTCCACTCCACTATGCAGCCTTCACTCTGGATCCTGTCATGACAATAATACCCACACATATACCCCTTTTAAACAGTTCTCTTCCTCATCTGTTTCAACGCAGTATACATCATTCCTCCCCTCCTTCTCTGTCTTCCCTCAACCCTGATGTCAGTCCCATTTTACCACAGTGGCCCTATGCAATATTTGACCTCTTGTGACTGTGATATTTCACTCAGCATAATGTCCTCCAGGGTCATCCATTTTCCACAAAATTTCATGAGTTTCTTGTTTTTCAATGCTGCATAGTATTCCATTGTGTGAATATACCAGCGCTTCTCTATCCATTCGTTTGTTGACGGGAGACTTGTTTTGTTCTTTCGGCAGCCATGAGATATTCAGCACTCTTCTGCAACAGCACGATGTAAAGGCATTGATTCTTCTCCTGATGTTTGTATTCACTGCCCAACTTTCAGTTGCATAGGAAGCAATCAAAATGCTATGGTTTGAATCAGGAACTGCTTAGTCTTTAAACTCTCATCTTGTTCTTTAGCCCTTTGGAGAGACTCTAGACAGCAGATTTTCCCAGTGCAACATGGCTTTTGATTTCTTGAATGCTATTACCATGGGTGTTGATTATGGAGCCAAGCAAAACCCAAAGGCACATGGTTCAAATACACCAGCTGCTTCTTGGGGAAAAAGACAAGCAGTCTCCTTCCATGTGATTTATTTCCTCTGAAAACTCATGAAAGGATTAGCTAATGAGTTGGTTCAGACTCAACATTACAAAACAACAATATGAATTGAAAGCAACTCAATGGCATAAATGGGTTTTGGTTGGCTTGTTTTTTATAGTATGTAGTACTTGGCTACTTTCTGTCAAGGAATCCAGGCCTTTCTTGGGGGTTCAGAAAGCTGCCTGACCTCCCCTCGTGGCTTGTCACCTGCATGCCTCACCTTTCCACACCTGGAACACAGTAGCAAGGTGCACACACAAACTGTTCTACTTACTGCTTCTTCATGCCTCCCCTGCCGCATGTAAGTACGTGCTCTCCTTAAACTTTTGAGCTGTTTAGAACTAGAAAGCAACCTACAAATGAAAATGCATATACTTAAAATGTTTATTATAATTACAAATTTTAATTGAAAAAGAAAGGCTAATTAAAATCAAAATAAGCAAGCAAGCCTTTGGCCCAATTGTAATGTTATGGATTACATGAACACTTCCAAAGAATAGCTTTAATTTGATTTGTTTGTTTTAAAAAATAAAATCCAGGAGCATTTATTAAATTATGTACAGAGTCTTAAGATACATGTTTTGTTTTGGGGTTTTTGTTTTAATTTGGTTTTAATGACACAAAGTTTGAAAATATGTTGTCTGTGGATCCAAACAAGGTGAGATCACTGACAATTTCAGTACTTTCTCCATCTCACGTGATATCACATTCCTTACATAGGCCCAGGGGTGAGACGATTACCCAGCTTTCTCCTGTGGAGAAACTGGTGGATTTGGACTGGTTGCCTTTGGGTTGGCAGCACAACTCTTTACCCATTAGATTTTCATTACATGTAGGCAAATATTTATGTATGAAACACAGTCTTAAGCGTATATAAGAATTGCCTGTGGATCTTGTTAAACTGTAGATGCTGATCCACTAGATCTGGGGTGGAAATACAAGTTCGCAGGAAGGAATTGAACTGTAATAAGCCAGTTGACAGCACAGGTCTTAAGTATTTGTCAGAATACTTCTATTACCTTTCTTCTTTTAAATCGTATTTTTTTCAAATGTACATTTTTTTTTAAATTTTATTATTTTTGTGTGAGTGTACCGTCAAATCAGATCTGACTGGTACAGGAGGAGATTGTCCCTCCTTCCTCGGCAGAGCATCTGGTGGATTCGAACCGTGCGCCTCTGGGATTGTAGTTGCAGCTCCTTGCCACTAGGCCACCAGAGCTCCTCCTTTTAAATGGTATTAAAATAGGAAATGACGTTTAGGAATGCCTATACCAAATTACTCCATCATACCTTTTTATAAATCTAGTATTATAGACCAGTGGTATTATTATGTCATAATTGCACTTCTAACACATCGCCCTTTAGTCTTTTCATTGTGTTTTTCAGAGTATTACATCCTCTGTCACGAAGACTAGGGTCACCATTTCTGTATTTTCACTGAGCATGTTTAACTTTCATTGAATTTAGAAGTTTTCATTTCCTACTCATAACAGCACTCAAATGGTAACAGCCTGGGATTCAAATCCTGAGAATCAAGACATATAAAATGAAACAAGTGTACTATTGCTTCACATCCTATGCCAACAGTCAGCTCTACGGGATCCACTTCAATGTTTTCAAGTTTCCTCTTAATTCCTCTCTCTCCCCACCCAGCTATTCAAAGGTTTCCAGCATTTGACACATAATTTACCAAAATTAATTTTAATTTGGAACTGTCACTAACGTGTACACAAGAAGACAAAAGTTTCTGAGTAAACTAATTTTTTTAGCATAGAGCTCAATAAGAAATTCCTTCTGCAAGGTAAATATTGAAAGATGTAAGAGACTTACTTAAATGGTGTAAATAAAAACGATAAAGTCACTTCTTTTTTCCGTGTCATTTTCACCTGGGAATCAAGTATGAAAGCATATTCTTACACTAAAAATAAAAATATTAATTTCTTCTTAAATTATAAACATCCACTAAAATGTTCCTCTGGAGATGGTTAAGTATATTGAAAATAAGTTTACTCTTTTGTTACTATATTATTTCACAAATAGTCAAAGAACAAATTTAGCTTTAACTTGTTATCAGCAAAAACTGAGATTTAAACGTATCAAGCCTTCAAAATAATATATTGTAATGTCACTAAATTGTACTACCTGTAACACTGAGAAAACAAAATAAATGAAAGAGCATTGCTACAGTAAAGGATAAGAGTTTTCCATGAAAGGTCTGTCACTTTAAGTATTCAATATGCAGCCAAGGACTTAGAAGAAACAGCAGATTCCCCAATTCTCCTTCTATGGGGCAAGTCTCCATCTCATACAGATACCTATCAACAATTAGGAGTATTTCTGAAAGCATAATTACTCAGAAATTGACTTGGGAACCTCAGATTTTATATATATACACACGCACACACGTACACACACACACACACACAAAGGGAAAGATAATTTGTCATAAAAAGCCATTTCTTAAAACACAAACATATTCCAACTTTATATACTTGATTTTAAAATTGTAGTGTCACATATGTTGTGCGTGAGACTTTGTTTGTTCTACCTTGAACTGTTGGAGAATCTGGACCGCATTTGTAAACATGCTCCGGGCTTTGAAGAGACTGGTCGTATTAAGGTAATCCACAGGAAGGGTACCCTGCAAATAATAAACAGGGCCTTAATTTTTTTATTTAAAAAACCTAATCTGTTCATAGAAAACAGCATAGACCCGGGAAAAGAGCAGCAAAAATGAGAAATATTAAAAAAAATAAATTAACTACTAGAATAGTTGACAGGAAATATCTTTCCAAACCATAACTAATAAATGGTCAATTATTATTCTTAAAAATTAAATTTCTTTCACTGCTGTTAAATTGGAATAGACTCACAGCTAGCTAACACTCCACTGGGTTTCTGAAACTGGAAAACACAGAGGAGGCAGTTGCCCATCTTTGTCTCTCAGAGCTGCTAATGAGTTTGAAGCACAGAGAGGTAAAGTCTTTGGGTTAGTGAGGCAACTGCCTAAGGACTAGGCCACCAGAGCTCCCTAAACGAAATGTAGTACAGTAAATAAAAAGTAAAAAAAAAATAATAATAACTTAGTTCAACAAAGATTAGCAATTTTTAAATGATTATGGTGAGCACTGAACTGAGTGCTTTACACATATTGTGTCACTTATTTTTTTGAAACTTCACAACCATTTTTTTCACTGATGATTACAAAACCCGAAAATTTACTTCAGAAGCCATACAAATAAATCTAGCATCTGAACGGGTCTGAAGCCAGAACACAAATCTTAGTGTCAACTCAATTTTTAAGTATCTTTTTGTCCAATTCTTTAAAGAGAAATTGTCATTCCTTCTCAAACTTTCCCACAAAAAAAAAAAATGAAAGAAGAGGGAATACTTCCTAACTTCAATCAATGAAGCCAACATTATCTATGAAGCAGGACGGCTCTTTAATGAGGAATTCTACCTTCTACTGATAAAAAAATCTCCAAACCCAAAACCAAACTCATTGCTGTGGAGTCAGAACTGACTCAACAGACCCTCAACTCGGTCTCTGAGGTGTGAACTCACTGAAGAAGATTGTCCAGCTTCTCCTGAGGTGCCACTGTTGGATTTGAACCAATAGAAAGGTGTGGCTGTTGGGTTGGAAGCAATGTTCCCTACAGACTAGGAATAACAAAGAGTAGGCCACCCAAAGGACTACAGTCCAAAGTCTGACTCTAGGGAACCAAGCTGGAAAACCAGTAGGAGTTGTGGACCTGCTCTCTCCAGCGCAGCATCCTATATTTGGGTTCCTCCTTCAGAACCTGCAGGGTTCTTCTGGCTCCTGCTCATTCTGCAAGGCTTCTTCTCAACCTGGAGTCAGCAAGCTTTTGCTAAATTCCCTTTAAGGGGACCAAGTCTCTGCTGCTTGTAATGGTGCTACATGCCAGGCTACGTGTAAAGGTTGGCAGCTCAAATTCAGCTGTTCTGAGAGGAAGAAATGGACAGACTCTTTTCACAAAGATTTACAGCCTCAGCAACCTGACAGAGTCATGGTGAGGCAGAAACAACCCCAAGGCAATAGTTTTAAGGCTTTTTAATTTATAGTTAGAAAATAAACATATAAATCTATATCCTATTTTAGAAAATAAAACATTTTCAAGGAATATAGTAGGCTATACCACAAGTATTGCATGTATCTATTTAGAAAAGACTGTACAGGAAAATGCAGTGGTATACACACAGGGAGCCCTGGTGGCCTAGTGGATGGAGTTGCACTGACAACCCAGAGGAAGGCAATTCAAACCCACCAGCTGCTCCTCAGGAGAAGATGGGCAGTCTCCTCCTGTGTGATTTACAGCCTCTGAACGTCCACTAAGGGATCAGCTCGGAGTCGATTCGGAGTTGACAGCAACAACTAGACAGAAACAAATACCTAACCAAGTGTAACTTTATTGGGTAGTAGTATTATGTGTGGCAATAAAACATTATTCCTTACCACTGAATTAAGAGGAAAGGGAACTCCAATAAGGGAAGCCATCAATGGTGCAACGTCAATCTACAAATAGAAAAAGTTCAAGTGTAAGAAGTCCAGAGCTTGGTAAGGCAGTGAAAATAACTGCTCTTTATTTAGCAAGTATCTTGTTAGCAACATTTCTCATTGACAACAATAATACGCACATTCTTCACTGACTTCTTTGCATATTAACAAAACGTAGTGATGACACATCTAGTGATAACAAACACTGAGGAGTGAGGGAAAAGCAACACTGGCTGTCACGGCCAAGGTGCCAGCTCGTCTAGGCCCTGATTCCCAGAGCTTTGCCAGTTATGTAGTTTCACAGTCATCCTTCATTCCATCACCTGACATGGCTAGCCTTTGTTAAAAAAATGCCAATTTTCATAAAACCATGTAATCTGTGGAAGTTAATAAGCTAAGTAAGTTAGGAGGAGGTTAAGTTGATCCAACTAGATTTCGGAACATAATATTGTTATCACCAGTTGAAAAATATCTATTAAATACACAACAGGTGTTTTTTGAAAATATGTTACACAAGAGGTTTATAAACTTAGAAAAAATAGTTTTGAAAGAAATAATCATCCCAAATATAAAAAAGCCACTATCAACACAAAACAAAAGAAAAAATATTACTTATCCTGTTATACATGCAGCTCTTTATCCACTAGGCCCCTAGAGCTCACCATTCCTATACCGCTGCATTTTCCTTCAGTCTTTTCTATATACATAAATACCATACTTGTGGTAGAGAATATGTATCATAATCCAGGGGACACAGGCTCTTGGAGGGGAAAGAGCAATAATACACATCAAACATGACCCCAAAAAAGCACAACCCCAAAAACTTCCCTTTACTTGCCGATCACGGCCAGCATCCAAAAGCAGCAAAAAGCAACACTCCCAGACTGGAGTCTTCCAGGCCTCTGCCGGCAGTCCCCTCCCTACCTCTGCGGGGTTTTAAGCCAACACCTTAGAATAGACTTAAACCCTAGGCAAAGGCTCAGGGACACCCACTCTTGGGGGGAAAGAGCAATAATACACATCAAACATGACCCCAAGAAAGCAGGACCTCCAAAATTTTCCTTTACTTGCCCATCTGGCCGGGAGCTCTGGTGGCCTAGTGGCAAGAAGCTGCCCTGCAAATCCCCAAGGCATGTGGTTCAAGGCCACCAGCTGCTCTGAAGGAGAAAGACTAGCAATCTCCTTCCTTGCGATTAACTGTCTCTGAAAACCTACTGGGGGTCATTTATGGGTTGGTTCCAACTCAACTGTGCACAATAACAACAGCAACAACATCCTATTATATAAGAGTGAGCTCTCATGGTCTAGTGGGTGAGGAGCTGCACTGCCAATCCAAAGCCACACGGTTCAAATCTACCAGCTGCTCCACTGGAGGAAGATGAGAAATAATTCTTGAGCCGTTTACTGTCCCTGAAAAGCCACTGAAGAGTCGACTACTAGATGGTTCTAACTCAATGGTACACACAATATTACAAAAGAACTCATTCACTGTATAAAATGGTTTTCCAATATTATACAAAAAGATTGTAACTAGACTTATATAACAGACTTTAACAGATAAAATGTGTATACTAACTAGACACCAGATAAGAGGTTATTTAGCCAAGAAAGTAATTCTACTTCAAGCACTTCCTTCAAATCTTCAGAAACGTTGTTCAGGCTGTCTGTCTGCTGCACTTCCTTCCACATTACGACTCAGCCCTTCGTAAATTTGCTTTGACCTCTTACCTTTTATTAGACTTCTCTTTCTAAGAGCCAACAACCTCCGTCTTCTCAATTTAATCAACTTTTTCATATTCATTCTTAAAACTGTTTAGACTGTAGTGAGCTCAGAGGTCAGCACATCCATTTTTAAACTCTTCCTTGTAATGCATGAGGTCATAGAGAGTTATTTCATGTGTCAAAGCCTCCATTTTCTTATCAGTTAAAAAAAAACAGTTTCTCTCTTACAAAGGTTTGGCAGACTGTTGTAGAATGAGGCTGGCATTGGGGTGGGGGTAAGACTGAGAAAAACTGGATGAAATATGTTTACGGCATTGAAGTCTATGGG
>NW_006399868.1:2530539-2537885 GCF_000299155.1 Elephantulus edwardii
GCGATAAAAGGGATAAAGTACTCAGCAGGTAGTGAACATGAAGTAAATAATGGTAACTGTTGTTTTTACTATGCCTTGACCTCTCAGCAGACTTTTGTGTTACTAACTAGAGCTATATAAGGACCCTGGTGGCAGAATAGTTAATATATAAGGAATCAGAGGTTAGTGGTTTGAAGCCACCAGATCCTCAAAGGGAGGAAGATGGGTGGTCTCCTCCAGGAAAGATTTCTACCCTCTGAAGCCCAACGAGGGTTCACTGTGAGTGAGCACTGACTCCATGGAGCACCACCAGGCAGGGGTTGTGTCTGCCTTTGGGCACACTCTACCCCTTACACTTTGCACAGGCCTTTCCACACTGCAGGCCTATTTATTAGTAAAATCAATTAAGAGGAACTTTTCCTTTCTTAGCACAGGAATCAAACTTAAGTACTCAGCAATAACTGAACTCAGGTTTAGGAAATCATTTTCCAATTACCCTCCAGTCTGTCTACAGGTCAAATGTTCTTATAATGTCTCTGTTTCTCTCTCTGTCATTGTCGTTGTGTTGACGCGAATTCATAGCTGAGCCTCCAGGGATCGTCTAAGGCTGAAATCACAGTGGAGGAGATTGCCTGTTTTTCTCCTACAGAGTTACCTGTGGATTTGAACTCGCTGCCTTTAGGTTAGAAGCACAACCGTCTATGGGCCATGCCGCCAGAGCTCCTTTACAATGTAGACTTCATTTATTTATTTCATTTGATAGCAATTTCTTATTGTAAGTGAATAAATTGAGTTATTGATATTCTAACACATATTTTTTCATTGACTTGGGAAATATGCATGCATCCTGAGAGAAGTCTGCTCTTGCTATTCTGAGAAAAATTGGGATTTTGCAGCTGTAGACCTGAAGATGAGAGACTAGACCTGGTTTTATCTACCACATTAAGGATTGTCAGTTGGGACAGGGACCAGAGAAGGCAATAGACTCTGGCCATTTGGTATAAAAAGAGTTCATAAAAAAATTAAATAAATGCTTTTTTTAAAGGCTTCATAAAAAGAGCAGCAGTAACTGGCATAGGACAGGGAGAAGAGTCACAAAAAGCTTTTATTAGATCTATGATTTAAGTACCCACATCAGGCACACCACTTCCTGAACAGCACGCCTCCGGAAACTCTGAACTTCGATAAATGTCGATAGCTATAGAGGGGCTTCAAGCCTTTTGTTCATGGGGTCACTATGAGTCGTGCTCAACTTCGAAGGCGATCAACAACAATTAGGCAAAAGTGACTAAAATATAAATCACAGAAGCAAAACAGACATGGCAGTTTAAGTTTACACCAACATGAATCACGCCCAGTTTCTTGGTCTTCTGCTTTCAGTTTGACTTGAGGCTATTTAATTTGTTATGACATGAGAAAACGAATTGAGCTAAACATTTTCATTAAAAATATGTTCCCTGCAAAAGAAATGTTATGGAACATTCTTCATTATCATTATTTTTACGCCTATTTATCACACATCCTTTCTAAAAACCTTCATTAGAAGATAAAATGATAGAAGTCATTACATTGAACACAGATACCTGACTGACATCCAGCCTCTTCCAGTTCTCCAATTTCCACTCTGAAAAACATAATCACACAAGAGATCTGATGATAGGGAGTTTTCGAGAAATAAATCCATTAATATTTAATGATGCTCATAGTGCACCCCACTATGTACAGACAATATTAAATGAAAAACCTAAGTATCAGAAACACTTCTGTCTTCTGAGCCCGTATTTGTCAGGAACATTTCCGTTTTCTGAATGTAGAAACCAAAAAGCGCATTGCTGTCTCCTCAGAATGGACTCACAGCTCAGCCTGCAGCATGTTTCCCGGGGCAGGAAATCACACAGAAGGTACCTGCCCATTTTTCTCCCTTAGAGCAGTTAGTAGATTCAAACTTCCTGCCTTTGGTTTGGCAGCACCATATCTTATCCACCAGGCCACCAGAACTTTACCAGTGTGAAGGTGTTCGAAAACAACACAAGACGTATATTCTAAAAACAGAATATTTTAAAACAGTCTGAAAATAAGTATGTGGTTATTTCTGTGCTGGTTCGTGAAATGTTTAATATATGCATTTGAAGGCAAATGTTCTAAAACTGCAAAATGTTAAGGAAGGGAAGATGGAATAACTCAGTGAGACGGCCAACAACAGTGTCCACCTCAGTGAAGGTACACAATCCTGTTGCAGAAAGTAAACACTATTGTTAGATTTTTATGTCACTTCAAAGAGATTTTTTTTTCCCATCCGTCTTCAGAAAAGAAAGCTCAGTGGATAAAACTAGATAAAGCCAGGGGATATGACCAGAGGGTCTATGCCTTAACCACATCACCTTCCTCCTATGCTGGGCCAGAGCTTCCTTTGCAGGACCACCTCCCTACCTTTTCTCCTACCCTTGCATTAGACCTGTGTTCACAGTTTCAGGGCCTGTTCTGCCCTCTGGGTTCAGTGAGTCACGAGACTCAGAGCCTTTTGCAAAGATGCAAGGAGCCTGCCCACACACCTGGCCCCTCTGATGAAGAGGCTGGAGGTCCGACTCAAGCTGACTTTAACACAGCATTGAACTCTTCCCAGTTCCTCCTAAACAGTCTCTCCAGTGCTGCTTTCTTCCCCCTCTTAGACCTCAGGCCACAACTTTACTTGCAGAAAATGAAGAGGCCTTGAAGGACTTGTTGTATATGATCAAAGACCATAGTTTCAATATGAATGACCGCTCAACATCAAGGAAACAAAAATCCTCACCAGTGAAGCAAGTGACAACATCATGATGGATGGAGAAAAGATTGAAATTGTTAACAATTCCATCTTACTTGGGTCTACAATAAACACCTAGGGTATCAGCAGTCATAAAATCAAAAGACATTGCTGCACTGGGAAAATCTGCTGTCAAGGACCTCTCTAAGGCATGCCGGATCCAAACCATAGTTTTACAATTGTTTTGTATGCTTCTGAAAGTTGGACAAAGAATAAGAATGGAGACATTGATGCCTTTGAATTATGATATTGGAGAAGAAAGAGTACTGAATACCCCAAGGGCTGCCAAAAACACAATCAAGTTTGTCTTGGAAAAAGGGCAACCAAGGTGCTTCTTAGAGCAAGGATGGTGAATGTTAACTCACACCCTCTGGACATGTTGTCAGGACGGGCCAGTCTCTGGAAAAAAAGACATCATGACTATGTTACGGTCACTGTGTTAATATATCTTGTTGAGGGTCTTCATCGCTTTCTCTGACCCCCACGTTTCCCAGCATGATGTCTAACACAGTGACCGGAACACGTGCTTGAGCTCCTCAGAGATTGGAAGGATAGTTACCATCAGGTTGCACCCTGTCTGTTGCAGGTGAAAGCGTGGTAGATCCAGACGTGTTGTTAGCAGGGCTACTATAAGTTGCAGCTGACTAGTTGGCACCTCACAACAACAACAATATAAAAAGGACAAAGACATACCTTTCAAAAACTCATCATCAAAATGCTGGGCTGATACTTTCTGGGGAGACTTGATTCCAGCTCCCCAAGCAACTAAAGGAGTGAGAACCTCTGAAGGATGGCCAGCCCCATGGGACCCTACAAAGAAGGCATGAGGTTAATAAGACAAACATATAAAAACTAGCTTATACATAACGATTCTATATTCATTTTTTAAAAGCTTCAAATAGCCCATACTAATCCCAGACACAACTTGCAAATGCTCACTATTTTGTCTAACAAATAGCTTGAAAACATTCTTATAAAGTAAGTCAAAGCATCAAAAAATCAAACATCAAAAAGAGTAGAAGATTTGCAGAGTCTCTCTGGATAACAAGAAAAAGTAGCTTGATATGTATTTCTCCTGATTAGTTACTAGAATTAAAGTAGACTCCATCCACTTCATGAACATACTAGTGTAAACTAAATAAGCACTTTGGTTACACTTCTCCTTGGAGGCTAGGATTTGAAGCTCCATCTCACATACTTTGGGCACATGGCTGGGAGAGACCAGTCCTTGGAGAAGAAGATCATGCTCAGAAGAGTGGAGGGACAGCGCAGGAGAGGAAGACTCAATGAGATGGATTGATACAGTAACTAGGACAAGAGAAGTTGGTGTGCCAAAATTAGCAAGACTGGCTCAGGATAGGGCAGGGTTCAGAGCTGCTGTACATAAGGTCGCGATGGGTAACGGGTCACTTGGCGGCACATAACAACAACAAGGCACCTAGTCCTCACGAGCCACAAACTTGCCATACTATGTTTACCACTACTTTAACCTTAAGCTGCACAACACTTAGAGACAGACTAACCTGAGTCTGTCATTCCATGGTCAGAGGTAAAGATAAATGCAGTCTTCCCATCATTGCCATAAAAATGCTTAAATATGGACACGATTTCTTTCACTCCATCATCAAGCTTCTTAAGAGCGACTTTATATTCTCTGTTTGGAAAAAAAAATAAATTAATTAATAAAATTATTTTTTTAACATGGACTCACTATATTCAAAGGCAGTAACTCCTGAAAGCTCTTAGATTAAATCTTTAATATTTTAAAGCCATAGTTCTAGGAATTGCAGAAAATGAAACATTTTTGCTTCATTTAAAGAAGAGAAAGAATTTGACTCATAAAGGCTCCAACCATGGAAAATCTTTAGTAAAAGACCAAGGACTAGTACGCTCCAGAGCGAAGCCTGAGCCTGAAGAAGAGAAAGAATTTAAGAGCTTCCAGGATTAGGATCAAAGAAAGGCACTGACCAGCAAACACAGTTTTGAACTGCGTTTTAGTTGCAACTGTAATAATAATTTTTAGGTTCATATTTCTCATAACATAAACTGTATTGTTTTGTTTCCTTAATAAATTAGTACTATTGATTCTAGTATAGAATAATCTATCCCATAAATTATTTAGAATATAAAATATAATGCAAGTTCTGTAAGTCATATTCAGGTTCTTTATACAGTTGAACAAAGTTGGTTTGGTGAAAATTCCATCCCATGGAACAGTACATTGTGTTCAAGGGTTGTTTGGTCCAAAGTGGCCAATACCAGTCCATCTCAGCTCACTACATTTGAGATGTTGATCTTTATGCATTCCATTTCCTTTTTACCAGCTTGTGATTTTCCTAGCTTCATACTTTGTACATTCTATGTTTCAACTATTGACGGATGTTTGCAGCTGTTTCTATTTGAATCTTTCCATATCAGCAAAGGAAGGTCCTCTACTGGATGCAGGCTTTACTCCGTCATCAAGGCTTTACATCATCAAGATAGACTTGGCTTTGAGGAGACAGCTCTTTCTAGTCACATTTTGAGTGCCTTCCAACATGAACTCATCTTCCAACACTACATCCAACAATGTTCCAACGTTATCCATAGGGTTCTGAGGGTTTGTTATTTCACAAGTGGACAGTCAGCCCTGCTTCTTAGAGGGTTTTAGTCTGGAAGCTTTGATGAAAGCTGTCTACTATGAGCAATCCTGTTAGTATTTGAAACAATGTTAATATAGCTTCTGGCATCACACGAACATGACAATAACAATCTGGAACAAGAAGTTCATTACAAAAAGGACTGGGACAGGGGAATGGAGGGGGAGGATGGAAAATATGCGTCAATGAATGAAAACCTATCCTTTCTGTAAACTCTGTTAAAATCATAGGGTTTTTTTTAAAAAAAGAAAGATATTAAAAATTATCATTAAAAAGATATAAAGAGTGACTCAAATTATGACTGGGAAAGAGCTGCCTCCTCAAAGTGGTGCCAACCTTAATGATGTGATAGAGTAACACATAGAAGACATTGTGAGTTGCCATTGAGTCAACTCCAGCTCACACCAACCCTGAGCACTAAAGAGCAAAACCCTGCCCAATCTTGTACCATTGTCACAATCTGTGCTGTGCTTAAACCCACTGTCACAGTCATGCCATCAATCCATCACATCGAGCTGTGCTACAGTAGAATATTTTAAAAACAGCTGATGGTGCAAGTGTTAAGTGCCCAGTTGCTAATAAAAAAATGTAAATGTAAATGTAAATTTTAAATTCATCGTTTAAATTCACCTAGCTGCTTCACAGGAGAAAAGAACTAGTGATCTATTCCTACAAAGATTTACAACTCAGAAATCCTATGGGCCATTCAACTCTGTCTGACTCAAAGGCACAGCAATAACTGATATATGGTATTTAAAATCTATATGCAAATATTTGTTAGATACAAATACGGATGAAATGGAACACAAAAGGGTTATCTAATTAGATCTTTTTGTGATCCAAAGGCTAACACTACAAAAATATTGTTCTAAGTTTTCTGAAAATATTTCCAAGATGTGTACTTTCTTTTAGTTTTGATAAACTTAGTCCATAAAATAAGTAAACAACAGACGTTTTACTTATAACCAATATGCACTCTAGGTAAAGTAGAATTATTTTAATTGCCACATAAAACTTCTTCTTGTTGTTGTTGTTAAGTGCTGTCGAGTTGCAGGTGACTCATAGCGACCCTATGAAGGAGAGTCCTTGAAGCTTGGGTGCCTTGTTTCCTTTCTCCAGGTTCATTGGTTTCTGGAGGCAAGCTATTATGGAAGTGGATGCCACTCCTCCTTCCAAGCTCACATAAAACTACCAGTCCTATAATTGGTCTTGAATGCCTATTCTAGTTCTATGACAATGAAGTTATTTATTAAGTTAATTCAGTCAATGCAAAGAAAACAGCATTAATACATTTAAAAAATTTTACATTATCTGTTAGCTTCAAGAGATCAAATTAAATACAGTATTACAATTACCTTGATGAGGGTAGATAAGCATTTCCAATTGTATCTATGTCTTCTAAATGCAAGAAAAAAACTACTTTCTCTTCATTCAGTTTAGAAGACAAAGACTGGTTGATTTTGGCAGCATGAAAAAAGTCCTACATGTGAAAAATTATTTTTAAGATTTCAGTATACTTATTTTGTCAAATAGAAATTTTGATTAAAAATTATTAATTATAGATATAACTATAAATGAAGCTATCTTAGACTATTTAAATTTGTTCTCAGGATCTACAGAACAAAAGTTCTTGACTACAATTTACCAATCTGTACTCAAGTTTTGTATTACAACTTGGTAAAAAAAATAGTTGAAAGAGGATTTGAATTTTATGAAGACTCATACATTGTTTTTCATCTAACGGATACTGCCGTGGACGTGCTCACCAAGTTGTGCCAAGAAATCTGGAGAACAACCACTTGGCCAACTGACTGGAAGAGATCTATATTTGTTCCAATTCCAAAGAAGGATGACCCAACAGAGTGTGGAAACTATAGAACAATCTCATTCATTTCACATGCAAGCAGGATTCTACTGAAGATTAT
>NW_006399868.1:2538955-2584827 GCF_000299155.1 Elephantulus edwardii
GAGGGGAAGACCCTCTATGAGGTGGATTGATTCAGTGACTGGGGTAATCGGGATGGGTGTGTCAGGCAGTGCGATTGGCACAGGATAGAGCAGGGTTGTACATAGGCTGTTGTATATAGGGTCGCTATGAGTGCCAAGCGACTCAAAGGCACATAACAACAACATACATTGTTCATTCCATATTTAAGTTAATAAAATGTAGTAAAATAAAGGAGTACATAGCAAAAGTCAAAGATAAAATAGTAATGGTAGTACCAGCTTGAGAAGGCAATATAATTTTTAAATATATTCAGAGATGGGTCACTTCTTGTTTTTTCTGCTTCTATCCAAGATCAACTGTGATTTCTCATATAGAATATTAAAAATAATCATAATATTTTCTTTCTTTTGCTTTAGCTAGACTGTTCTTACCATTGTGTAATAAAATGTGCATTTAATGAAATGTCATTCAAAAACTATTATATTAACTTCCTAAAGATAAACTGAAATTAAAGTTCTCCTAAGACAAAAAGATTCACTCTGTTCCCTCTATACATGAACTTAGAAGAAAGTACTCATAAAGAGTATTTTAAAATTAAGTCAAAAAGCTGTGCCATGCTATTCTATTGCTTACATCAATGTATCCAATTATAAAAGATGTACATTTAAACACAAATGCATGTTTATCTTTTCAGTAAAGGTATTTCAGTAATTTGAAATACTATATTATCATTCATGTAAATGTTAAAAAATATATAATTGTATAATTTAAAACTCTATCTATGACACCATTAGAGACACTAGCTACTCCAGAGGATAGGTATTTAAATTTTAGAGATGTCTAAATAGTACTGGCAAAACTGGATACCTATTTGCAGAAAACTGAAACAACACCCATACCTCACACAATATACAAAAACTAACTCAAGATTAATCAAGAACTTTGGCATAGAACCAAAAAGTATAAAGAACAACAGATAATAAGTTGGAGCAAGCTTAGGAGACCAATGTATGACACAAATATATTGTCAAATACAACTGAAAATGCACAGTCAGCAGATGGTAAAGTACAGGAGAAGGATCTCCTAAAAATTAAATCCTTGTGCTCATCTCAACACTTTTCCAAAAGATTTAAAAGAGAACCTACAGATTAGGGAAACTATTTGCCAATGACATACCTGACAAGGGACCATCTCAGAAAGCTCCAAAACTTCAACAAGAAAAAGAAAAACAACTCAATTAGAAAATGGACAAAGGACATGGAAGACACTTCACCAAAGACAACATTCAGATGGCCAACACACATGAAGAAATGTTCAAGATCATTAGTGTTGTTGTTAAGATCTGTGTAGTCAACTACAACTCTATGATGTAAAAAGAGCACGGGCTGTATGGGTTGGCCATATATTCCACATCCGACCTCTATCCACTTCACACATGGAAACTGTCCCCAGCCACAGCATCAATAACATAAAACCAATTCCCAGGAGGTCAGACATGTCCCCACATTCCCATACCTCTTTATTCTCATCTCAACACCAACATTGACTGCTTTGTTGTATTAAGTTGGGACCGACCCATAGTTGACCTTCCAGTAGATTTTCAGAGGCTGTTAATCCCAAAGGAGAAGACTGTCCATCCTTCTCCAGTGGAGCAGCTGGTGGATTCGAACCATGTGCTTTTGGGATTGCAGTGCTGCTTCTTTTCATTCTGATATGATAGCTCACAGACCATACAGAACTATATTGGGAAAATCAAAAGGTTTTAATTTCTCTTATAATCAAGACAGCTCCCAAAACATGCACACAGGCATCTCAGTCGCAAACCTCATGTCTCTAAGTATTCCTGAGTTCTTAGTTCTGCCAATATTGGGTGCTCTCCAACCTCCAAAAGTCTCATTTCCTATCTAATACTCCATCCAATTCAGCCATTTCTGCTGCTGTTGTCCCAAAGTATATCCTACATTTCACCAGGTCTCTCTTCTCTAGCTAGACGAAGAATTCCATTTCTTCTGTTTGGAGAAGAATTACTCTCTCTGCAGCTTTCAATTTATTGGTGAGACTAGACAATCCTCTTGTAGATTGTTGAGACTGGTCAGTCTCCGCATGGAATGGTGGATAGCCAAAATCCTTGTGGAGAGGCCAACACGCCCCATTCACATAGTCCCACCCACCTGCATAGTTACACCAAATAAGGGTTAGAGAAGCCGATAAACTCCATAAAGAACAATGTCATATGACCCTAGGAGCAAAAGACCTGAACCCTTCCCTGTCTTCTCCCAGCATCATCATCTGAGACACTCGAACCCAGCTTTACAGTCATAATTATTAGCTGCTGTTGAACTGAAGGTGGCTCAGAGTAACTCTACGAGCAAAAGATCTTAATCTTGTCCTATCCTGTGCCTGCTCATCATCTCTGACACACACTATTAAGAGAATATCATGATTTTAAAAGGCAAAAAAAAAAAGATAAATACTGAGGACCATACTCGTAATGTACAGGGCAGGGGATTTTTTTTTTTCTCTTGCAGATGGGAGCACCAAGAGGCAGCGCCTGATTGACAGCAAACAACAACAGCAATAAAAATCACAAATAAATGGAATGGGTACATTATGGAAAAGTCCACCAATTGGGGGCAGAGGGAACAGGGAGGAAAATGTGTAACAATGAATAAATGGAAATTTTTTTAAAAAAAAGAATATGTTCAAACCTTTTAAAACCAAATAAAGTATATATTTTCTAAAAAAAAAATTAAAAGTTCCATTTTTCATTTTAAAAAGAGTTCACCAAGCAATCTGAAGGCACTAGCAATAAAAGCAATCATTAAAAGATGACGAAAGCTTCTCACAGCGGATAAATTAGAAGTTGTGATTCGGAGATGATTCACTGATTGGTGGAAAGAAGAAAGCCAATATCCATCATTTTCAAGGATACAGATGCTTATTGCTTTGCAGGGAAAATAAGATAATTGTCACTATCCATCCAGAGATCAAGAAGGTTTCCATACAGTAACTAAACAAAGAATGGAATGTGACCCCCAGGGTAGGATTCTTTCTATTGTTAGAAACAAATACTTCAAAGGGTACTTTTTGAAAAACATTTAACATTCTACATTACTGAGTATTATAAAATGTGATTTCTCAGTCAGAATTCTCTTATTTTCAAAACATTTTGCTTCAAACATATTACTTTCAAATCTATGCAAAGATGACCACCAAGTAAAAAGAAACCACTAAACTCTTTAAGTTTGTTAATAATTATATTTCTGGTACTTTAAGTTACAAATATGTACATTGTAGAAAACCAAACAATAACATGCACCTTAACATGACCCAGGAATCCAGAGTTCCTTCGCCACTGGAATTAAAATTCTCTCCTCCTTCAATGTCGTAACTGCATGTATAAATATGCTCTCTATTAGTACCTGAAAAGGAAATTTGGGAAAATAACATTTTTTTACAGTATTTTAGGTTGTCATAAAATGAGAGAGAGTCATTTAGAGATTTTGTGAGTAACCAAAAGTTTTCTCAAGGCGCTCAAAGAGTGCTCTTCTCAGGGGAGAGACTGATTAGAGAATTACAAACATCCATTTAGTGCCTATTAAGTGACATAGGCCATGCTATGCAGCTGGTGGATTTGAACCACCAAAGAGGTGTAACCTTTGGGTTACCAGTGCAAGGCCAACAGAGCTCCCTGAGTTGGTATTGCTATCTAAAAGAGAAGATATTTTGGTTTACAAAGTTACCTAAAGCAAGAAGAAAATTTTAATATTTAATTTTTCTTATTCACAGAATATATTTTTTTCTTTAAGACAGAGGAATACATACTGCTTATTACCAAATAGAATGACTCATCTGCTGTCGGCTCCATTCTGACTCACAGCAACCCTAAAGTACACAGTAGAACTGCTCCCCACAGGATTGCCAATGTTTTAAGTCTTTATGAAAGTAAAGTGCTGCATCGCTCCTCGGCTATATGAGAATATAAAAGCAGAGGCACTTGGTTTGTATCCAAATAGCTCAATCTAGAGACTTAACTCCATGGTAAAAAGTCTGAACAAAAATCTCGAATCTGCATTGGCTTATAGACACTGCTTTCCACGGCAGTTAGCCCCTAGAAACTTGGTGTTGAGAGAGAGAGAGAGAGAGAGAGAGAGAGAGAGGCCGATCAGCAGGCCCAGTCAAGAGAAAACGATGTTACCAAGCCAAAGGTGGGTGACTTTCAATCCTTGGCCCTTGGGCCTGTCTTTCATTGTTTGTGTTCAGACATTCATCTAGGTCGTGTAGCCCTGGTGTACAAGTCGCCATACAGCAGTCACTTTTGGTTTCTGTGAGGCTGAACACTGTGATACTGATGTGTCAAATGCATTAATGGTTGGCTACCCAATGCGGACTGAGAGTGGGGTGGAGCTCCCCGATTAAACAAGCGTGGAAGGAGGAGTAGCATCCACTTCCATAATAGCTTGCCTCCGGAAACCCTATGAACTTGGAGAGAGGATGAAAGGCACCCAATCGTCAAGGACTCTCCTTCATAGGGTCGCTATGAGTCCTGCGACTCGACGGCACTTAACAACAACAACATCAGCATGATATGTTTTTCCAAGGACAATATTCCTTTGCTTTGAAGCCTGGCCTATGTAGGATACTAAATCTATTCCCAAAGGATCCTTGTCATTATAAACAAATAGAGGGACCATGTATAGCTTATTCTCAAAGATCTTAAGATACAATACTGTGGATAAATCTTTACAATGAACCTCTAGAAACAGACATGACTGAGAAAGAATGAGTTATCAGAAAATCTTGCCCTGTCTTCACTATCCTGAGACCACCCAGAACTAAACTGAATGGCATGTTCCTCTTGTCAATCATGAAGTCACGTTTACATATTTAGGACCTATTGCTGCCAATTTCTCCTTTCTAGATATCCCACTTCTGATACCTCCTTTGATGGTCTTTCAGCCATTTGTGAATTCTGTAACTTTTCGTTTCTGACTCAGCACGGTAAGAATGCATCCAGTTTTTACCCTGTGACAACAGATGTTTTCTTGGTCTATCCCCCAGGACATCACATTTTCTTTTCTTTATGCAGACTGTGCTGTTGTTTATGACACTGCAGAGTTAACTTTTTAGTTAGCCACCGTCCACTTTCATTATGGTACCAGCAGGGTCCGTAAAGAGACTGTAAACCAAACCGCCATGAAGTCAACTCCAACTCATGGAGACCCTCCATTGCATGTGCTGCTCCTGAGGGCTACTGTCCAGTCGCCCATGACTCAAAGTGACCCAATAAACAACAGATCTGAACCTTGCCCTGTCCCGCACTGTCCTCACAATCTCTGTCATGCTTACACCTATGGCTGTACTCACTGGGTTCACCTATCTCATTGGGGGTCCTCCTCTCCTTCACTGATACACTACCTTTCCAAACATGATATTTTTTCCCCAAGGGCTGGTCCCTCCTGACAAAATGCTCAAAGTGTGTGAGCCAATTCCACCTTTGCTTCTTAGAAGCCCTCTGGTTGCAAAGAAAGACAGGCTTGTTCTTTCATCAGTCCATAGGATGTCAGTTTAAAGATGAAGGTGCACCTGATGGAAATCATGGTCTTTTTGATTGCTTCCTATGGATCTGAAAGTTAGATGACAAATAAGGAAGACCAAAGAATAACTGATGCTTTGGAGTTGTGGGGTTAGTGAAGAGTATTGACTGCTGTGCAGTTTATGTGTTTGTAAATGTTAACAGGAGCAGGCAGTCTCACTTCCACTTTATAAGTCAGCAGCCCACCACTTAATCTACTACGCTACCGGGACTCCTCTCACAGATTGAAGAGACCAATGAATATACGAATCAGCTTCATTCCTCCACTGCTCACCCTCGTTCCCATTTCCCACCTACGTTAGACTTGACTAGGTTTTCTAGTTCACAAGAATCAGAACATTCTATTGGGCTGTCTCTGGCTCAAGTAATTGTCTTGGTCCATCAGTTGCAGAAAGAAATGAAAAGGGTAAATCATAGCAATTGTATGCTTCCTTTTATCAGCACCAATCATCCTAAAGCTAAAATGCTTTTTAAAACAAACAAAACAAAACCCAGAAGAAGGGATACAAACAACAAATAGTCTGAAGTCAGTACAACAGTGTTCTATGAATATCAGACTTAAGGTTCTGCATTTTGTTTTTAGGACACATTATAAATTACCACTCCATACTAACTACAATTTGTCACTGGTTGCTACAACATCTTAAAAAAAATTTTAAAAAATAAATAAAAAAATAAAAAAAAAATTACATTTACCATTCCCACATTTGAACTAGGAAATGCTTTGTAGATGGTCAAATGAACACCAACAAAAAAATGTCTCACACTTGTGGACAGCATAATATATAGCCAAAAAACCCTTCCTTCTATACATCCATTTCAGTTTATCGGCATACACATTTAGGAAGCAAAAAGAAAACATCCCTAGATATCTAGAAAAAACTAAATAAGGATGAAGAAGAAGAACGCAATACTCTCAGAGTAAGTGACCAATGTCTTAAAGGGACTATTTTGTTATTTCTGCAAAAATGGTTTTCAGAGAAAAAGGTTCTTCTGTCTTTGGTTACTGGTTATGTCAGTTGCCAAACAGAATTTAAGAGGTTGAAACATGAAGGGACAAATCAAGGATCCTGTGTTCTACCAACATTTTGCCAGATTTGCCTACTTAGTGAAATGCTCAACCATTTTGCTCCCAATAAAAAGATAATTTAATTGCAAAATTGTAATCTGGTACCAATTGGTAATTAGTGCAAATAAACACTAAATCCAAATTCTGTTATCCTAAATTGATAAAATAAGAATCAAAATATAAATCTTAACTTTAAAATCTTCAATTAATAAGAATATCTACCAGCTTCTTAAATAACTTATAAAAGTATAATCATCAGACATCAATATCATCACAGTGACTATGTCTGGACAATGTAGGTTAATAAGTACTTAGTTAAATATTTCATATTAATTACTTTTATCTTCCAAATACACCTAGGAGAGTAACACTATTATTATCATCCCATTTACAAAACAAAACCCACAAACCAGAAAGCAAAACAAAACTGACAACAACAAAAAAAACCCCAAAACTAGGCAAAAAGTTATTTCATTTGTCCAAATAAATTATAGTTTAGATTGGATTACAGTTCCATTAAGAGGTCACTGAATCTAAATGACTGTTAATCACTAGTAGTTCCCAGATTACAAACAAGCTCCATTTCTAAATCTAACTTTAAGACAAATGTGAATGTTAGTCAGAACTGTTACATGTTCAGGTCAGTGGTCTATTGGTTAGGAAGTTTAAATTGAACAGTTGCTCCTTGGAAACGGGCAATCTCCTCCTGTGTGATTTACAACCTCTGAAAACCTGTTGGAGGGTCAGCTGAGTGGTTCCGATTCAACGCAAAGAACAACAAACAGCATAACAAACATCAACTGTTCAACTGTCTGTCTTAGTAGTTAGTGTGTCTTTCTACGCCCAAAAGAACATTAAAGAAACATTTCCTAATCCTCGACCATATCTTTCAACAATAGGGTAACAACAATTGCAATGTTTTGATGAGCCTGTTTTTACTGTCTGTTGTATATACCTTGACTTTTTAGTGAATATGCTGTACTAGGGTTGATTTCTAAATATGGGTTGTATTTAAGTTTGATATTTGTAATCCAGGAAATGCCTCTGTGCCATTTGTCAATATTTCAAGTACAACTAAGCAGTAAAAAACATTGCCAATTAAAACCAAGATTACATCCATTGTAATATTAATATATACTCCAGTTTTAGAGATAGCAAAATGTGAAAACACACACTTCAAAAATCAATAAAATACAGTACTTACATAATGTGGAAAAAAATATCAATTTTAACAACTACATGAAGAAACACAATAAATGATACTTACGTTTGGCAAACAGAGAGAGAATACAAAGTTCTCCCCAGCTCCATGTGTATTTGCTTTCATTAAAAAGCGAGTCAAATTCTACAGGATTTTCCTTCCAACCTTTAGGTAATTGAGAGGGAAAAGTTTAAAACATATGAAAATGCATACATATGTGTGGCAACCCATAAAAAGTATTCTTAAAATAATGCTTTATTATTTTAGGTCTATGGTAGAGTCAAAACTAATACTACTTCATTTATACATACCAAAAACCTAGCATTTCTTTTGAAATGTGGAGGGCAATACCTAGAAATATCATGAATTCTTGGGTGAGAAAAACCATGTTTTCAGGAAACCACATTTTTAACAACTAGTAGTTAACAGTTAATTGTATTCAGTGACCACTTAATAGAACTGTAATCCAATCTAAACTAGAATTTGGACAAATGAAATAACTTTTTGCCTAGTTTTGGGTTTTTTTTAAATTTTGTTCAGTTTTGCTTTCTGGTTTGTGGTTTTTTTGTTTTGCTTTGTTTTGGTTTTGTTTTGTAAATGGGATGATAATGTCCTTCATATGTTTTATTCGTATGAATAAGATATTCTTATCTGAAGTACCTCAAAGTTCACTTCTTTTAAATGTGAGTTGTAATTTAGCATTGTTGCTATGTTGTAGAGCGCTGTGGAGTCTGTTTCATTCATTGCCACCCCCTGGGTTAGAGGAGAACTGTTCATACCTCAACATGTTTTCTTGGCTGTAATTTTTTTTCTTTATTTATTTCATATTGGTTGGCTCACAAAGTTCATATATATATTGTGTTTCACACTATTCTTTATTCATGTTGTTTTTCATACAATCGTTCCCATGCACCGTGTTTTATAAAAACAATCACAACTGGACCTTGCCCATCATTACCCAATCTTTTCAGGTCCCCGCCAGGTCCTCCCCATTTCCTCCACCCCCTTCTACCCACCAAACTGTGTAACCTTGTGGTTCTGCCCCTATCCATTCTCACCCCTCTGCTCCCACCCCTTCTCCCCTTCAGTCCCCACACGTTTCACTAGTTCCCCTTCTTTTTACAGTAATGGTCTTATGCAGTATTTGTCCTTACGAGACTGAGTTCATTCACTCAGCATAGTGCTCTCCAAAAAATATGGAACATTTCATGAATCTGTGTGTTTTCCTTGTGCAGAAGCCATGCTAATCTCCTCTGTATCACTCCAGTTTTAGGATATGTGCTGCTAAAGTGAGCAGGGCAATCTTTTTTTTAACTTAAGCAGTGATTTCAGTGAAAGCTTATAATACTAATGGATTTGCCATCCAGCCATTCATACACATTTTATAATATTAATTACAATATCCACAGTGTAAGCCCATGCTTTTCACTTCCTCCCTCTGACTCATTGCCATCAGCCCTTCTGTCCTACCTGTGGCTGATTTGCTGCTCTTTGAACCCTGCATGATTGACAACTCTAAGGAGTGAAAGCCGCTCTGGTGTAACTGTTCCACTTACAGGCTTGACCATTGTTTGGCTGAAAGGCAACCCACGGGTAGTTTCATTCCGGGTTTAAAGTGTGCATGTTCTCAAGGGTCCCATCAGTTTTAGTTGGATCCAGTAAAGCTGATGTTTTTGTTTTTTCATTTTTGTTCCATGTTTTCCCCCACTTCTTTGATCTTTCCCCCCATTTCTATGATCTCCTACTGTGATCTCTTTGAAAGGGACCAGCAGTGGGAGGTGTCCTTCACCTAGTTTTCCAGGATCTCAGTGTCATAAAAGTTTGCATGGACCATTAGTTATTTAGGTTGTTTAAATGCATCTTTGCTTCCCTTTCCTCTTCTTTGTTATGAGCAAGGAGGGAACAATAGTTGCATCTTAAATGTCCTTTTGCTAGGTTTATTGTTGTTGTCAGGTGCTGTCAAGTTGAGCACAATTCTTAGCAATTCTATGAACAACCGATCTGAAACCTGTCCTATCCTGTGCTGCTGTCATCAGTTCTGACACTTGAGCCCATTCCTGCAGTCACTGTGTCAATCTATCTGGCTGCAGGTCTTCCTCTCTTTCACTGACGCTCCACCTTTCCAAGCATGTTATCCCTCCACAAAGAACAACCTCTCCTAGCAACTTGCCCAAAGTATGTGAGATGAAGCATCTTCATTTTTGTCTCCAAAGAGCACGCTGGCTTCACTTTCTTCAAGACATTATTTGCTCTTTGGACAGTTCATGGGATCTTCAATACTTGAAGGAGGCAATGTTTAGACACTAATTTTCCTTAATAAATTTGTTCAAACAACAAAATACCTTTGAGAACAGCACGGACATCTTCATAAAATCCAGCGATCAAGGCCACGTGCCCGGGCCTAGACTCTGTTGGCACACGGGTGTGAGAGATCCCCCAGCTGCCTTCATGCATTATGATATTCCTAAAAGACATTAAAATAGAGGATTAACACGATTAAATGTTCTTAGGCGGATTCAGAAAAGTAATATTATCCCAGAAGAATATTAGAGTCAAAACCGAAAAAGAAAGGAATCTTTCAAATTCCACCTGAGCCAGTCCCAGCCTTCTCATCAGCCGAACGTGGCAGCCCAGGTGAGACCACAAAGACCTCCCCCAAGTCCGCAGAAGTTCCGAGACAAAATGTACTATTGCTGTTGTAAGCCACAAAGTACTGAGACTAGACTGTTACCTCAAGACAAAATATACAATATCACTGCAGCCAAGTTAAATTAATTTCATGTGATGATATTGTGACCACATGAGAGAACATCCCTGTTCTTAAAAGGTACAGGTGGAGGAGGGTGTGGGCAGGGAGAAAAGTGCAACAATGAATGACTGGAAACCCTAAGTCTCTGTAAACTTTCATGAAAATTAATTTTACAAAAAGATACAGGTAGTAAGAGTACGGAATGAGGGTTGCAGAGTGGATTATATTTGGGGTTGGGGTGGGGTTGGGGGAAGTGCGGGGGGGATTGTGTACAAGTGAGGGAGTTTTTCTTTTGCTTTTTAAGGAGAGGAGCTAAGGGGGGAAGGGGGGAGGGGGAAGGAAGAGGGGGGTGCGGGGATTAGGGTGCAACAATGAATGAATGGAATTCCAAAATCTCTGTAGATGTTCATTGAAATGAAAAATAAATAAATTAATTTAATGGGAAAAAAGATACAGGTAAAATTTTTCAGTGGTGAAGCATCATGATTTGTTGCTTTCAAATTGTCAGCAAATAGAAAGTATAATATGTGCTCATGAATATAGATGTAGAGCCAGAGAGAAAGCAAACATGTCAAAAAGTTACCAATAGCAGGAAGGAGGTCCTTAGTCCTTGGAATCATTGGCCCCCCAAGATCACAAGGGCAGCATCTGCCCAGGGATAAAGCTCAAAAGGCAAGAAGTGAAAAGGACAAAGAGGCCTGGAAAGGAGAGCTGAGGAATCCACCCCACAGAAGAGAATGCATATGGATAATCACATGGAGGCAGTCACCTTGGGTGCCAGCGTCCCTGCAGATCATAAGACAAAGTTTAAAAAGAAGAAGGAAAGCAATTAGAGTTGAGGGTACACAGATGCGCTTTGTATAATCCTTTCTACTTCTGTTTTGGTGTGAAATTTTCACAAAGTTAAGGTGTTGATTTCCAAGGAACATGCATCTCTTAGGTTGGTGGTTAAAGTGCTCTCAAGTTGACTGTGAGAAGGCTGTACAAATGTGAATGCAGTAAAAACCACTGAGTTAGATTCTTTACACTGGTGAATCGTATGTCATGTCAATGGTAAGTTACTATAAAGACAAAACAGGCAAAGGCTGAAGAATAGTGATGGCAGGTGGGAAGGACGAGGACAGAATATTTTAGATACATTTCTACATAAATTTGATTTCTAAACTTTCTACAACAGCATCTTGACAGACAGGAATTTACAGTAATACATTGTTTAACATCCATTTCTATTCTATATGTATTTTATTTCTCTGAAATAGCATATATTATGATTTGGATGTTGTGTGAACACATACTACTTGTAAACAGTTCCTAGATTATGAATTAATTCTGTTCCTAAAACTTTCTTTAAATTGAACTTGTATATAATTTGGTACAGTTAGGAACAGTTATATCAAATGTCAGTTAATCAAATTATCTCAGTATTTAGTATACATAGCAGAAATCTGGACTGGGAATGATAGGAGAATTGATACCTTTGAGCTGTGGTGCTGGAGAAGAGTACTGAATAGACATACTATGGACTGCTAAGAGAACAAACAAGCTCATCCTTGAGAGGGTGAAACCAGGCTTCCCCTTGGAGACTAGGATTCTGAAGCTCCATCTGACATACTTTGGGCATGTTGCAAGGTGGCATCAGTCCTTGGAGAGGAACATTATGCTCAGGAGGTTGGAGGGCCAGCACAAGATGGAAAGACCCTCGATAAGACAGAATGTCTAAGTGACTGGAGTAATGGGAGTAGGTGTGCCGGAGATAGTAAAGTTGGCTCAGGATAGAGCAGGGTTCAGAGCTGTTGTGCATAGGGTCGCTATGAGTCGCAAGTGACTTGACAGTACATAACAATAACATCTCTGCATAAAAAATTAATGGAACACTTGTAGATACACTAAAATATCTTTAGCATAATAATACAGTAATAATGAATTCCAGGGCCCTCAAGACAATAGACTTGAAGAATATAGAGGCCATTTAGCAAAGAAAAGTAATAATAGTTTTGATGCACGTCACAAAGTAGCACTCTTTTGTTATTATGAACCATTACATGAACCTCAATTTGTTTTTTTTACTTTGTGTATGTGTGTGTACTGTCAAATCCGATCTGACTGGTACAGGAGGAGATTGCCCCTCCTTCTCCAGCAGAGCATCTGGTGGATTCAAACCGCGTACCTCTGGGATTGCATGCAGCTTCTTGGCACTAGGCCACCAGAGCTCCCTAACCTCAATTTTTAACATCATAAACTTCAGGGGTTAGGAACCATAGATGTATTTGTAGAAAGACACTGTTTAAATGGATGATACCCTGGACACTCCTGTAACTGAATACACGTAGGTTCTGAGGCACTTGTTAATAATCAGAAATCAGAAAAACAGCGGCTTGTAGTACTTCAAAAGTCACAAAACTAAAACCTTTTTTTTACCCTTTCTTTCCAAAATTACTTATCTGAAGCCAAAGTTTAACAGGACATAGAATTGGAAATGTTTACTACTTTTTATAGATGGTTATATTTTGAATTGATGTCTTTAGTTTCTAGCTAAACACTATTTTAATCATTGACACTTTCATTTCAGTATTTATCTTTCAATATTAAGAAAGGTTAAGATGCTTTTTGTTGGGTTTTTTAAAAAGAAGAAGTTAATATACTAGGTCTGATCCAGGTTAGTCCAGGGTATGTTAGTCTATGCAGTTAAGCCACTTATTTCAATCCACCTGATGTCATTTTCCACAACTGGAGAAAAAAATATCTAAGAGGAAAGATTATAGTGTCAATCCATAAGCCCGTGGTAAATGTCTCTTTCTCAGCCTTCAGCCTTGCTCCCTTTTTGAGAACAATTAGCAGGCTATCTTACTGTGCACTTGAAGTCAGGACAACATTCTCAAGAGACAGCTCTGCACCAGCTGACGTGCTCACCTGATAAAGGGGGCATGAGAACGTCCATCTTCATCGAGTTTATAAAGTGCATCTGCTCGCAGGCCGTCAGCAACAAACAACACCAGTCTTTTAGCTGGAGGAGGCAGCGGGGTAAGCTGAGGGGTCATCCCATGGACCAAAGGAGACGTGAAGTAAATGTCAAAGATGGAGGCGAAGAACACAAGATGGACCAGCAGCCCCACAACCAAGAACAGTAGCATGCCAAGCGTGGCTAATTACTCTTGAAGAAAAAATCAGAAAGAGGATAAAATTAAATTTTATACATTTTTACATAATCATGTGGTTTTTTAAAATATTTTGATAACTACATGTAGACTGAAGAACTTCATTTTCATTTGTTGATGTTGTCGTTAGGTGTCATCGAGTCAATTACGACCCTGTGAACAGTGGATGTGCCCCCGTCCTGTTCGGCGCCATCCTCATTATCTGACACACTTGAGCCCACTGCTGCAGTCACTGTCGGTCCATCTGGTTCACAGTCTTCCTCTCCTTCGCGGATTCTCCACCTTTCCAAGCATGCTGCCCTCCCCAAGGAATAGCCCCTCCTAATAGCATGCACATTACCTGTAAAAGCGCTCCTACTGCTTTGGAAACAACAGCCAAAGGTAGTCTAAGCGGCCACCAAGCAGTTTCCTAACCAAGGTCCGCCCCCAACTGCTACCTGTTCACCCCTGTCCTCGTGATACTCCAAGTGCCAAGACGCTAGCCCCACCCCCTGGCTTCACCCACCAATCAGTCACAAGTTCCCTGCAGCTTTTCCTTTGGAGCCGGGACCTAAGCTGTCAATCATCGCTCTGAGGCTGGGGGAAGCTTCAAAAATCTCATGAGTGATTAAATGGGCTCAATTTGTTTTGTAAACTTTCAAAGTACAACCAAAAATTGAAAGGAGAAGAATAAAAAGACGCCTTTAAAAAACCTATTCTGTGCTGGAGACAATAGTGTAAATATTCAGATAAAAATTATTATTAAATATAATAATGAAATGACTCTTAGAAGCAAGTAAAATTTAATTTAACACTGACCCTCAGGAAGAGGTCATCCCATGATCTATTAATAATAAGTATTACCTAGTCGTATTAAGGGAGCTCTAGTGGCCTGGTGGAAGAAGCTGTACTGCATTCACAACGCTAGGAGGTTCGAATCCGCCCTCTGCTCAGTGGGAGAAGGATGGGTAATCTGCTCCTGTGCTATTAACTGCCTCTGAAAACCCACTGGACAATCATTTGTAGATTGAATCTGACTTGACAGCACTCAACAATAAAAATTTATATTTAGTCTTTATCCTGAGAAAAGAAAAACCAAATTAGGGTTTAAAAAAAAATTACATTTTTCCCTATTTAAAAATAATAGCATATCATCTTGCGACAGTGAATAATGCTGCTATGAACATTGGTATGAACTTGCTATGAACAAGTTTCCATTTGAACCTCAGTTCTCATTTTTTTGGAGTAAATTCCAAGCAAGGTAGGGTGGAGGGTAGAAATATAAGGGTGAGGATGGAGGGGGGGACGTAGGGTGTTAATCATAGGGTTACACAATTTGATGGGTGGATGGTATGAAGGAAATGGGAAGGCTCTTTTGTGAAAAACAATGTATTCAAACTTTGTAAATAAATCAGAGTAAAATAAAAAAAGTATATCCTTAACAAAAAAAAAATAATAATAATAATAATAGCATCCCCTAGTGGCAAGAAACTGCGCTGCAATCCCGAAGACACATGGTTCAAATCCACCGGATACTCTGCTGGAGACAGAGGGGCAGATTCCTCCTGTGCTGGTTGGATCCGACTTGAAGGTACACAATAAAAGGGGGAAAAATAGCATCAGAAAATATTAAATTATGTACTGACCATAAATGGGCTCGCCACATACTGATGTCACCTGTTGTAAGGCGCCCTAGGGTGGGATTCACATCATAGCAACCCTCGGTGCCGCAGAAGCCTTACATCATTCATCCTATGCCCGTCTCATCCGCGCGGTCAGAGCCATCCATCTCGTTGAAGGTCTTCCTCTCCTTCACGGCTCGCCACGTTGTGAAGCATGATATCCAAGGGCGGGTCCCTCATGATCCTATGCCCCAAACTATGTGAGATGAATTCTCACCATCCTCTATAGAGAAATCTTAGAGGCTGTACTTCTTTTTGTGAGTGTGTGTGTGTGTGTGTGTGTGTGTGTGTGTGTGTGTACCATCAAATCAGATCTGACTGGTACAGGAGGGGATTGTCCCTCCTTCCCCAGCAAAGCATCTGGTGGATTCGAACCGTGTGCCTCTGGGATTTTAATTGCAGCTCCTTGCCACTAGGTCACCAGAGCTCCCCTAAGGCTGTACTTCTTGCAATACAGATTTATTCTTTTAGATATCCATGGTATATTTCATATTCTTTGTCAACACCGCATTTCAAAGGCATCAATTTTTCATATTTATTTCCCAACTTTCGTATGCATATGAAGCAACTGAAAATACTAGGGCTTGGCTCAGGAGCAACATGAGTCTATAAACTGATATTCTAGCTCTTTAAATACTTTGAGAGGTCCTTGGCGGCATGTTGGCCTAATGCAATATATCATTTGCTTTTTGACTACTGCTCCCAAGGGGTTTGATTGTGGATCCAATAAATTAAATCATTGACAGTATTCAACTTTTCTCCATTTATCATGATGTGACCTATTAGTCCAATTGTGCAGAATTGGGTTTTATAGTTAGGCCTAAATCATCCCAAAGGCTATAGTGTGCTTTTCACCAAGAGCCTGGAGTCCTCTTCATATTCAGCAACCAAGGTTGTATCATCTGCCTATCACAAGTTACAAGGTCTGGAATTCTCCTGCGCCTCAGTAATTTGCCTGAGTACTAGGCAGACGATCACACAGCTGATCCTACACAATATTCATGTCGAACATGACAATTAATAGAAACTCGATCATGAAAAAAAATGCATTAGTATATGTACTAGATCACTAGCATGGCTAAGAGGGAGTGATGGGGCAGTGGAAGAGGAAGACAAAGTTAAAAACAGGAATGCACATGTATGCAGAAGTATCAGATTAAGCTAAAATGTGAGGGGTGATTCCTGAACTCCTGGTTTTTATTTAACCTGGATCCACAATCAGCACCCTTCGTATCAGCAGTCAGGAGATGAGAAGACACATTGCATAGGGACCTCTCCAAATTACTGAGGAGTAATGATGCCAGTTTGAAGACTAAGGTGTGCCTGATGGTCTTTTCAGATATGCATCTGAGAGCTAGACAATGAATAAGATGACAGAAGAAGAACTGATGCCTTTGAGCTGTGGTGTTGGAGAAGAGTATTGAATATCCCACAGACTACCAAAAGAACAACTTTTTCAGAGAAAGCACAGCTATAATGCTCTTTGGACTTGAAGATGACAAAGCTTTATCTCACATATTTTGGGCATATTGCTAGGAGGGACAATTCCTTGGAAATAGACATCATGCTTGGAAAAGTGGAGGGGAGGTAAAAGACAGGAAGACCCTTAATGAGATGGACTGACACAGTGACTGCAGCAATGGTCTCAAATATGTCAGAAATGATGAAGATGGCACAGGATAGGCCAGCGTTTAGATCTGTTGTTCGTAGGATCACGATGAGTCAGACTCCAGTTGAAGGTACCTAAAAACAACAGTACACATATATGTAATATGTATATACATGCTTGAGCATAATTTAAAAAACAAAATTACAACTAACTTTTAAAATAACATTTTTATTTGTAAACATTTAGATTCACAGTAAAGTGCAGAGAGTGTTTCCAATTGCCTAGCCATTCAGTTTCTCCTACAATTAATATATTATTAGGCTTATTTTGCTATAGCTAATAAATTCTTATTAGTACATTACCTGTTGCTATATGCCACTGAGTTGGAACCAAATCCTTGGACCTTCCAGCAGGTTTTCAGAGGCAGAAGAGGAAATGGCCCATCCTTCCCCAGCAGAGTAGCTGGTGGTTTTGAACTGTGTACTTTAAGGATTGCAGCACCGCTTCTTACTACTAGGCCACCAGCTCTCCTACCTCGAGGGTATAATTGGTTCTCCTTCTTCTGCTCTAGGATCCCAGCCAGGAAATTACATCACATTTAATTGTGAGGGCTCCATGGCTGTAGCAATATCTTCAATTTTTCTTGGTTTTTACAATATTGGTATATTTAGTAATATTTTGTATAACGCCCCTGTGCTGGTATTTGCCTGTCTTTCTCATGGTTAGAATGAAGTAGTCACGAAGATGGTACAAGACCAGGAGAGGTTTGGTTGTGTTATACCGAAGATTGGCGTGAGTCTGAACTGACGGAAGGTTAACAAATAACAACATGCAACATGGGTTTTGAAGAGAAAGACCATAAAAAGAGTCCTCATTCTGCTAAAACTAGGGTGTAAGGTGTGTCTGGGGACCGGTAGAATGGAAGCTGTACAGGTGAGGGGCCAGGTTGTTGTGAGTAAAACTATGACATTTCCATTATCTGCTAATGGAAATACGGAAATGGGGAGTGCTGTGCTAGGCTCCTCTCTAGAGAAAATGAATTTATTGTCAAAAATTAATAAATGCAAAATTCCAAATAATGTCACTTAGCGGACTTGTTGTTAGATGTGATCCCATCAGCTATGACCATGGTGACTTCAGAACAATAGATCACAGAATATCTATGAGGTAGTGGCCTTATTTAATAGCTTTCCCTGGCAATTGCCTTTGACTTCTTGCTACATTTCTGGGTGGGAATACACAAACCAAGGGTGTAAACTACTTACGGTGGGATTGTTTTGTTTCCCAATCCCATCAGATTTAAACTGAACAAGTTTCATGACAGAAAAGAGATATCTTGCTGCCAGGAAGAAATAAGCAGGAGAAAAAGCAGTGAGCATCTTTTGGGATCAGAGATTCCTGCCGTCGTCAGATGAGAACAGCAGCGGTGGAGAAGCAGAGATGGTGTGACACGGAGCTGACCTGGGTCTGCTGCCTCACAGGGCTGGAGCCAGGAGCCTTTGCCCAAGCTCAGACTAAGAGGGAGACGCCATAATTGGAAGGACTAGGAGACCTTTTTAACACTGATCTAAAGGCTAAAGGGCAAAGGGCCTGTGAGCCTGCTTGAGGAGCTATGCACGCAAAAAAGGTGCAGCCTACTTCCAACCTCAACTGTCACCTGTTAAGCTCCTAATAAACCCTGTAACTGGGAGTCTGGCTCCGTGAGTTCTGTGCGGCCACTGCAAAGGATGATCAGACCTGGCAACAGAGCAGTGAGAGTTGTGGGACGTGCCGAGAATTAACAGAAGCAGGTATGGGAGCAGGATTCACGTGTGACCTCTTGGGAACTGGGTTTGTGTTACACAGATGTGAACAATCAAGCCTGATGAAGTTCGTGGAGGTCAGACTCATCTGCTCTCCCGCAGGCCGCACTCTTTATTGCTCCCTATAAATACCATCTTCCCAATGAATCGTTGATGGGATTTTATGGGATGCCAGAGTTTATAAGGAGAATAAGAAATGGGATCCGGCTGCGGAACATCATATGAGATGGCTTTTGGGCTTTCCACACAGTCTGAGCTCTTTTGTCATGAGCAGCTGGGCCAGGCCGTTGAGGAACACCAGGAATATGGAAATGGACATGACGATCACGTAGTGGCTGATGCTACAGCAGAGAAGAGAAAACATGTTACAGGCAGAGAGAACACACACGAGCAAGCGTACAGTCACTGATAAATTAACAACTGATTATACGTTAATAAGATATTTTTAAGTTTCAAAATAAGTTTTGGTAACTGAGAGATCCCACACCTACCCTATCTGTGCCTGGAGGCACATAACAACTTATGAGGATCAAAAGAAAAGTGCAGACAGGGTGCCAAGGTATGACGCCAGAAGCACCACAGGGAAGCTGGAAGGCTTCTATGAGGCTGACTTGGGACTAGGCCCCGCCACTTCCTTTGTGGATTTGAAAAGCCAGACAGACGTGACCTTTGAGTTTGCATCACAACTAACTCCCTATGGATTGCACCACCACAAATTAACAATGGACATTGTCATCTAAAAATGTTTTGTTCTTTCTTCGTTGGCTTCTTGTTAGACAGAGACAGGGAGAACACAGTAACAACACTCGTGTGAGACCGTGAGACCTCTGATTCCAGTCGTTCCTCTCCCACGACCTGCACACCTCTACTTTTTCCTTAGCAATCTCTCCCTTCTCACATCATTCCAAACCTACTCGCCAACATGCCAACACCAAGAAGAAAGAGACAAGTCTCATTTTCAGAGGCTTAAAACAATTGTTTCTTGCGAGTAACCCATGGATGGCCAAAAAAACGCTCAGATGTATCTCAGAGAGGATGCAGCCAGCCAGAGTGCTCCTTAGAGGCAAGGATGGTGACACTTTATCTCACATATTTTGGGCATGTTGTTAGGAGAGGCTATTCCTTGGAAAGAGATATCACGCTTGGAAAGATGGAGGGTCAGTGAAAGAGAGAAAGACCCTCAACGAGATGGACTGACAGAGACTGCAGCCATGAGCTCAGGGATGTCAGGGACGAAGAGCCGAGCACAGGACAGGACAGGTTCAGATGTGTTGTTCACAGCCCACTGAGTCGTCCTCAATGGCACATAACGTGGTGCCCTCAAAACCACTTTGTTCCTACTAATATACTAAAATACTGAGGGTTTTTTTGATACTTAAGAACTATATGAATATATAATATACCTTGTTCCAATGTCAAGCCAGCTACCATAGTCCTTGACTAGGAAGAAAAAATGCTATAAAATAAAGGAATATATGATTCCGTTATTTAAAAATAACTTAGACTTTATCTAAAAACAAAGTTGCTCTAAGAACATGCATTTCAGATGTTAATAAAAAATAAAGTACATTGAAATGTTTACTTCTACTAAAATGAGTCATCTAAAATCTAGACTAGAACCATCCAATTAAATGAATCCAAAAGGAGTATTTGTGAATAACCAGATAAATCAAACTTGAATGTTAAGACTTTCAACAAGAAGAACAGATACTGTGATTGTAAAAATGAGGTTAAGCAGAGCAGAGGCTGTGAGGATGGTGAAGGAGTAGAGATGCCCCAGGGGTTTGGCGACACTATCTCTTTCTAGATGCCATCTTCTTCTCCTATGGTGTGGATGGGAGATCTGAATTGCTAACCTTTGGATTAGCAGCCAAGTGCTTTGATACTGCCCCACCAAGGCTCATAAATCAAGGCTCTAGAATTCACAATGGTAGCTGTGGGCTGAGCAGCGTCTGTTCTACCACTGAAGAAGCTGTCGGCCACCGGGGCAGTGTGTGACTCAGCCCCAGTGAGAATAACACATAAAAGCCCAAGGCTCAGGGAGCTTCCCAGGCCAGCGGTACTCTGTAACCCTGACCTGGCTCCCCAGGAAGAGGCCAAGTGCAAGTTCCATATCCGGTGCTTCCCGAACCCTCTGCACTTCCGCCCTCAGCTCACTGGAAGCAGTATTCCTTGGCCCTAATCAATGATAATGGTGAGTATGACCTCTTCCAGTGAGATCTGGGAGCCTTTGAACAAACGATCAACCTGAGGAGATCTCTCACGTGTGCAGACATTAAAAAAAAAGATTCCACATGTTGGTAAAATATTTCATGGACGAGCCTATGTACTAGCTCCTTACTCAAAACTCATATACTGGTTACCACCTGGTACCACCTGTTCACTTGAGAAGCTCTCTTTCCTCCCTCCTCCTCTGCTTCCTAGCTTTCACCCTTCCTCTGCCTTCCTCTCTCTTTTCCTTCTTGTTTAATCTGAAAAGAATGATTTTTTAACAAAAAATCACTATTTCAAGTGGGAAAGTTATTTATTACCTAAAGCTAAACTTTTCTATTAATATCCTAAAGAAGGTTCATTTCAGATGTAATGCAACATGAAATGCTAAATACAAAATGATGAATTAAAAAAGATCAAGTTATACGACTTTCAACACTTTAAGAAGAACAGTTGCTGGATATAAAAGGAAATTAATTTGTGTGTATAAAAATTACGTCAACATTTATAACTCAATAGCTGAAGGTTTCATGTATAAAAAGTCATATTTATTTTTATTAAATTAGCTCTGTATTTAACATCTTGACCTTTTCATTTACATTAAATATTTAATAAAGCCTTACCAGAGCCATAATGTCCGATATAACAAAAACAAGGAGAAAAAGGCTGAAAATAAAACAAAATTTAAGTACAATACAACAGACACATTTTTCCAAAACACATTAAAAATTAAGTGAAAATAATCAAATATCACAGTGTTGATTAATAATTTTCTTCTGAAAATAGAACTTTCAACAGACCTATTTTGCCACAGATGACTTCCCATAGTGATAGTTTTTCAATAGTGTAAAAACATGAACAATCATTTTTCAATCAAGTTTTTAATTCTAAGATCGTTGTATACACACATGAAGTTGCAAGAACTAATAGGGACATACCATATCCCTTCACCCAGCCTTCCAACAGTAGCACCTATAAAGTGATAGCCAGGGCACTGAGACTGAGACTGTCAGGACAGACGTCATTTGAAACACAAAGAATACTCTCTCACTGCTATCAAATTGGAACCAACTCACAGCTCACCCTCCAGAAGGTTTTCAGAGGTGGCAAATCACACAAGAGGAGCCTGCTCACTGTTCTCCCTTGGAGGCACTGATGGATTCCTACCTCTGGAGGACTCTATCCTCAGGGAGTCCCTAAACCCTTTGGTTAGTAGGCAACCACCACTTTCCCCATAAAGATCTCCCTGGTAACCACTAATCCTTTCTGTGCATCTTTGATTTTGTCATGTCAAGAATGTAACGTAAACTGAATCACACAGGGTGTAATCTTCTGGCTTTGGCTTTTTCACTGTCCAATTGTGAAAACGAGATCATGAATACAAAAGATTGATGAACTGATGACTTTGGATCATGGTAATGGAAAAGAATACTAAATACACTTTGGACTGTAGAAAGAACAAACAAATCTGCTTTGGAAGAAGTGTAGCCAAGATGCTCCTTGGAAGCAAGGATGGTGAAACTTCACCTCCTGCACTTTGGACATGTTATAGGAGGGGCCAGAGCCTGGGTCAAGACATCATGCTTGGTGGTGTACAGAGTCACCAGGAAAGAGACAAATTCTTAAAGAGATGGGTTGACACAGTGGCTGCTGTGATGACTTCATGGATAAAAGACATTGTGAGGAAGGCACAGGACTGGGACTGGGCAGTGTTCCACTTCACTGTATCCTAGGTTGAAAGAGTCAGCGCCAACTTGATGACATATAACAATGGTTATATCTAAACAAAAATGTCTTTAAGCCAAATAATTTCACATGTCCTGGAGACGGTGAAGCCAGGCTGCTCCTTGGAGGCAAGGATTCTGAAGCTTCATCTGACTTACTTTGGACATGTTGCAAGGAGGGACCAGTCCTTGGAGAGGGGCATCATGCTTGGGAGGGTGGAGGGACGGCGCAGGAGAGGAAGCCCCTCGATGAGATTAATTGATTCAGTGACTGGGGTAGTGGGGGTGGGTGTGTCAGAGATGGTGAGATTGGCACAGGATAGGACAGAGTTTAGGGCTGTTGTACATAGGGTCGCTATGAGTCGCAGGCGACTCGATGGCATATAACAACATGTTCAACTAGGGTGTTTTAACATATTGTTGTTGTTGCGGACCTTCGAGTTGGAACTGACCCATAGCTGACACTCCAGCAGGTTTTTAGAGGCAGTAAATCACACAGGAGGAGACTACCCATCTTTTTCCCATGAAGCTGCTAGCAGATTCGAACCACATGTCTATGGGTTGGCAACACAGCTCTTTACCACGAGGCCATCTTGACGAACATTCTAATACTAGGTTATTGGTGAGAATACGTACTAGTCGGCTAGAGGCCCCAAGGAGCTAACTTCCTCTAATGACAGCTGAATTCTGGTTTAAAAGGTGAAACATATTTCTCACTCATGTAAGAACAGCCTCTGCGATAGTAACATTAGAGCCATCACATGAAGTACCCTGGGATGTTTACACTCATTTCCTAAAGCAGGCGTATCAAGAGCTTCTTAAACTTCCCTCTCACCTTCTGGCTGGCAACTGGGTGGTTAACTGAACTGCTTCGAAAGCACACATCACAAGGATGAAGGGGATTAAAATCTGTTTAAAAGAATGGGACAGGGGCAGATGAAACATTCGAAAATTTTGGAAAAAAATATTATTTTTGCATATAAAACTATTTTCAATGTCTCTAATAACTTTTTTACATTTTTTTATTTCTTCAATAACTTTTAAAACTTTATATTGTTGTTATTATGTACCATCAAATCAGAACCAACTCATAACTCCAGCAGGTTTTCAGAGGCAATAAATTGCATGGAGGAGACTGCCCATCGTTCTCCCACAGACAGTGGGTGGATTCGAACGGAATGCCTTTGGGTTAGCAGCACAGCTCCTCGCCTCTAGGTCACCACTGGGTCTCTAATTTTATATAGTGCAGTTTACCATGGACTTTGTTGCTGTTCTTTGGTGCCCCTGGCCTGACTACGACTCCTAGTGACTTTATAAACAACGGATCTGACACTTGCCTGATCCCATGTCATCCTCACCTAACCCGAACCCTAACCCTAACCTTAACCCTGACATGTTTGAGACTATTGTTACAGTCACTGCGGCATTCTATTGTGTTGAGGGTCTTTTCTGGACCCTTTGTTTTTCCCAGAGTGATGTCTTTTCCCAAGGACTGGCCCCTCTTGACAACATGCCCAAAGTATCTGAGATGGAGTTTCACCACCTTTTCCTCTGAGGACGCAGGGGCTTAAGTCACTTTTAACAGGATTTTCTAGGACAAATGAAGAGCTCTGGTATCATAATAGGTGACGTATCTGAAGGCTAAGGGAGAGCTGTGCAGTTTGAAGCCACCCGTCAGCCCTCAGGAGAGAGACGTGCCGTCTTCCCCACTAACTCTTTACAGCCACAGAAGACTCCGGGATGGTCCCAGCCAGACTGTAATGGGGTTGGCAACCCAAATAAGGCATTTTACCTCTTTGAAAAGTTAAAGGGGCATAAAAATAAAAAGAGTTACTGTGCTACAGTCAGGGGTAGAGAACCCCATCTCCAGTCCAGTACTGGCGTCAGAGGCTTTCTTTCCCCATTGCTACTAGTCCCCGTCACAACGAACCTGTGGTCCTCCTCGTCCAAAATGTTCCATAATCTTAACATGAGAATGAGCTCAAAAACCTTAATTCTTTTCTTAATAAGAAAACCAACCTTCCACAACATAAGGGCTCCCATCATAAAACGGTTGAACACGGTCAGAAAGCAATAGACAGAGGCAAGGTCAAAGCTAGGGAGGCAGAACAGAAAGATCAAGGTCATCAGAGGCCGTGCTACAACTGGAAAAGACTATTGATGCAGCAGATTGTTCTAGAAATTGTTATATAAATATAAAACTATATATATTGTACTATATTGGTCTTTAAATTCATTTTCTGATATCTCAATTAAATATAACTATGTATCATATTAAGGAATATTATAAAGCCACAAAAAAGATGAGACAGACCTGTGTGTGCTAATAATACATAACACTCTTCAAAACATATCATTCAGCGTGTAAAGCAAGGTAGTAACAAAGATTTAGCATTGCAATTTGCATAATTTTTGTGTTCTGTAAATATGTTGTATTCCATTACAGTTACCTGTTGATTGACGCTATATTTCCAGTTCCAAAAAATGCTGTCATTAGGAAGAAAACCTATATAGGGTTAAGGAAATGTCAAAACAAGTCAGAATTCACAACTTTGTATTCCATTTAAGAAAGATATGCCAACCTCTACCATGAGAATCTGATCTTTACCTTTAAAATTTAATTTAAATATTATTGCTTCAAATGTTCTCCTGCATCTCCTCGTAAATACATTTTCCAAGAAACAGATTTAAGAATGATACTCTGAGGATGGAAAAATCTACAAGTTCAGATGCACTGGGTCACTGGTTACCTAGGAAAGATTATTCATTTCATCTTCTCTGGCATGAGAGTTCTACTACTGTTTTTGTAGTTCATTACAAATGTGCTTGCTCCTGGGAGCTAAGTGCTTTGAAAGGGCCAAAAAGAAATAATATAGCATCTTTTCCATGTGGTCGTTACACTTGCAGTGAAACTCCCCATGAACTGGACCACCAGATCGCCCTGCAGAGAGGGAGCTCTGGTGGCCTAGGGGCAAGAAGCTGCACTGCAATCCCAAAGGTACATGGTTCGAATCCACCAGATGCTCTGCTGGAGAAGGAAGGGCAGTCTCCTCCTGTGCCTGTTGGATCTAATTTGATAGTATACAAGAAGAAAATAATCTTGTTGGTGTCCAAGGACTTACTACCAGTACTTAAAATGTCTGGTTCTTTTAAAGGGTCATTATATTTCAATGGTTTTATTATTACACACACACACACACACACACACACACACACACACACACAGTAGTGGATGAGTGAAGCCTTTAAAAGACTTATTAATACATTCATTCAATGAATCAACAAAATCACCACCCCTTATTACTCTCCACCATCTGTCAGACAGGAAAGTAGAAACTAAGCCAACAAATGTGAATCAAGTATTTTTGCTATGTGTTGTTGTTGTGTGCCATAGAGTTGTTTCCGACTCATAGTGACCCGATGCACATTAGCTCTGAACCCTGCCCTATCCTGAGACAATCTCATTGTCTCTGACGCACTGAGTCAGTCCATCTCATTCAGGGTCTTCCTCTCTTGGCTGTCCCTCCACCCTTCCAAACATGTTGTCCTTCTCCAAGGACTGGTCCCTCCTTACAACATGCCCAAAGTTTGTGAAATGGAGATTCAAAATCTTTGTTTATATATTCACCATATAATAAGATTATGATTATATACAGAAGAGGTCAAGAGGGTTAATAATGCAAGAAAGAGTGGGGACATAAAACGACACACTCAAGGAACAGTAGAGAGGTGTGATGAGAGCTTGGGAATGATTTCAGCTGCTTCTCTAAAGTAACTCATATTATTTGCACCTGCTCCTCTTAGTCTTCTTCAATTTGCCAATTGTTTTTCTATTTAGGTAATATTTCAAAGAACTAACTTCCAGTCTTGCTTATTCTGTTATTTTTGTTTCATTTATTTATGCTCTAATCTTTGTAATTTCCTTTCTTCTGAAGACTGTAGACTTTTATTTTTTACTTTTTACTGTGAAACTTCAGTAGTTGGGAGTGTGAAGGTATTGACATTTCTACATATCAATTTGTATATGCTGTAAATATATATCCATGTATACAAAAGAGCAGGAAAGGAACAAAGTCATGAAAACATATCTACCATAATCAAACACCCTGAAGTAACATGTCACTCAACTTGGAGGCTTGGGCCACAATCTCGGGGAACAGTCCAGGCAAGTGCATAACAGAGACAACGTTCTACGTCCTCCTGCAGTGAGTAGGGACTAGACTCCTAAAAGTAGAGAATAGTATCTAAGATCCAAATATTGGTCTCTGTCTGTCAATAGAAAAATGAAGAAAATCAAGGACTCATGGATATAATTGGTCCAAAGGATTAATGGACCATGGAAATCTCTCTATCTAGACCAAAAGCTTCTGTCTAAACAGAGCAAGGGTTTTTGGTTTAAAATCAAGAAGCAATGTGTCAGGGTTGAATCTTTTCTCCATAGCTATTTTTTATGCTTCTTTAAAATTTTATTTTTCTATTGGTTTGCTAAGGTTTTTATACATTGTGTTTCACGCTAGTCTTCTCTATATTGTGTTTCATACACTCATTCCCATGCATTATATTTTATAAAATTATTCACCATTGGACTATGCCCACCATTACCCTGTCTTTCAGGTCCCCACTGTATCTTTCCCATTTCCTTTACCCCCTTCCTCTACCTACCAAACTGTGCAACTCTTTTGTCACTTCTACCTGTCCTCACCCCTCTGCTCCCACCCCTTCCCTCCTTAGACCCCCGTACACATTTCACTAGTTATCCTTCTATTTTTACAATAATGGTCTTATGCAGAATTTGTCCTTATGAGACTGAGTTAGTTCATTCAACATAATGCCCTCCAGTCTCTCTAAAGTTATGGAGTAATTTTTAAATCATTGCTCCTGCTGTGTAGTATTCCATTGTGTGAATGTACCACAATCTCCCAAGCCATTTAGTTTGTTTGGACATTTGGGCTGCTTCCATGTTCTTGTGATGGTGAATAATGCTGTTTGAATACTGGTGTACAAATCTCCATTGTGTCTCAGTTCTAATTTCACAAAAACACTAGGCTTAATGGTCTGGTAAGTACAAAGGACTGTGACCTTAAGTCAGCTACTAAGCCTGGAGCAGAATTCACTCCCATGGTTCAACTTCCAAAGAATAGACAGGTCTATAGGATGAATCAGTAGCACCCAGGAGGCATGCCCTCCTTAGCACAATCAAAAAGCAATTATTTCCCAGGGATAGAATTCAGAGGACCGGAAAGGATAGGAAAGAATGATGGTTAGAAACAAAAAGCACAGGTAAGAAATGGGAAGTGTTACTGCATTATGGGGATTACAATCAATGTCATGAAACAAACTATATATGGACTGATGAATGGAAAACCAATTTGCTCTGTAAACTTTCACCCAAATCACAACTGAAATAAAGAAATAAACAAAACTTACGGTTTTGGGCAAATGTAGCTAAATATTAAGGAACAAATATATATAGGTATCCTATTAACCAAAAGCCTCCTATTATACTAAGGGGACTATAAATGGGTAGGAACATTCTCTACATCTTCTCACTCCATTAAACGGGAGGCAGAGCTCCTCATAAGGAAAATTTCCAATGAAGGATACAAGGAAAAAGGCCCTGCGGACGTCATCCAGGCAGAGCTGCCGGAACTGGGCTATATCCACGTTCCAGGGGAATTCAATACTGGTGAGCTGTGAGAGGAGAAGAAAAATGGTAATACACACTGATAAGTTATTTTTACACCAAAAGGAAAACTTACAGTCCAAGTTACAGTGGCTACAGAGATAACTCTCAGACTGACCTATCAATCAATCAATCCTCTCCTATAGGTTTGGAAGCAGAAGTGACATCCCTTTCCTAAACAACATGCCTCTGGAAACTCTATGAACTAGGATAAATGTCGATAGTTGTAGAGGGGCTACAGGCCTTTTCTCCATAGAGTCGCTGTGAGTTGTGCTTGACTCAAAGGCAATCAACAACAACACCACAGTTTACATATAGCTTAAGGAAGCACTGGTGGCCAAGTGGTATGAAACTGCACTGTAATCCCAAAGGCTCCAATCCACCGTATGCTCCACAGAAGGACAGGCAGTCTCCTCCTGTGAGATTAAGTGCCTCTGAAAACCTGCTGTAGGTCAGCTATGGGTCAATTCAGACTCAATGGTACACAACAACATAACTTAATTATGACAAATAATATTTGTCAAAAGGTAAACAGGTTGCTATAGTAATAACATACAGTTCCAAAACAAACCAAAAAATATGTGACATCAATTTTACTCTCTAGCATAAAGTACTTTTAAAATCTAGTAGAGTTTTCTAATTGAGATTGTTCACAGTTTTAGTTTGCTTGGCTCCACAGTCAACACTCTTGGCAAAAGAAGCCAGAAAATTAAAAAAGACGTATTGTCATGGGAAAGTCTGCTGTTAGGGACCTCTCCAGAGTACTGAAGAGCAATGGTGTCTCTCTGGAGGTGCATCTGATACAGGCCATGGTCTTTGCAATCACTTGTTATGCATCAGAGAGTTGGACAATGACTAAGGAAGATAAAAGGAGAATTGATGCCTTTGAGCTTTGGTGTTGGTTGAGGGTACCACGGACTGCTAGGAAAACAAAGATTCATTCTGGAAAGGGTTAAACCAGGAGGCTCCTTGGAGGCAAGGATTCTGAGGCTCCGTCTAGCATACTTTGGACATGTTGTAAGGAGGGACTGGTCCTTGGAGAGGGATATCATGCTTGGTAGGGTGGAGGGACAGCGCAGGAGGGGAAGACCCTCTATGTTATGGATTGATTCAGTGACTGGGGTAATCAGGATGGGAATGTCAGAGACAGTGTGATTGACACAGGACAGAGCAGAGTTTAGGGCTGTTGTACATAGGGTCGCTATAAGTCGCAAGTGACTGGACAACACATAACAACAACAACAATACTGAAATTGATGGAATACAAATTGCCATATTTCAGCAAATAGATGCTGCCTGGATGTGCTCACCAAGTTGTGCCAAGAAATCTGAAAACCTAGTTGGCTGACTGGACAAAATTCATACTGATTCCCATTCCAAAAAAAGAGTGAACCAACAGAATGTGGAAATACTCAATATCACTAATATCACATGCAAGCAAGATCCTGCTGAAGATTATCCAGAAACTACTGGAACAGTACAACAACAGAGAACTACCAGGAGTACAGATCAGGCTTAGAAGAGGCCATGGTACTAGGGACATCATTGCCAATGTCAAATGGATCTTAGCTGAAAGCAGAGAGAGTACAAGAAGAATGTCTGTTTGGGTTTCACGGACTACACAAAGGCATTTAACTATGCGAATCACAACAAGTTTTGGCTAACCTTGATAAGAATGGGAATCCCAGACTTTTATAAACTAAAGGATGTAAATTGAGTAAATTAGACAATGATTTTGATAAACTACCTTCTGTGTACAGGAAACACCAGATTGTCTTAAAGCTTCTTGTTCCATCTGTATCCAGACCAGCATCAAGCAGGACAACGCTAAGGGAAAGAGAGCTTCATACCTCGTGTGTGGAGAAAGAGGAAAATGGTTAAGAAAATAAAAATTACAGCAAATAAAAATTACACATTTAAGAGGTCTTTCTCAAAATTAGAGCAATCTAGATGATATTTTTAAATCATAATATCACAAAATTTAAATTATTTTTCGGTTTTCCAGATGTTGTTGTTGTTGTTATGTGCTGTCGAGTTGGTTGCAACTCATAGCGACCCTATGTACAACAGCCCTAAACTCCGCTCTGTCCTGCTGTGCTAATCGTACTGTCTCCGACACTCCCATCCCGATTATCCCAGTCACCGAATCAATCCACCTCATAGAGGTCCTTCCTCTCCTGCGCTGTCCCTCCACCCTTCCAAGCATGACAGAGGGTAGAAAAGAAAATTAACACTTTTATTTCAACTCTTGAGAACTATCATCTAATTAAAATAGTATAGATTTTTAAATCATTCTAAAAGTAAGTGACAAATATGCACAAAAATAAGACATTAAGACCAAGAGCAATTCCCAAGTGAAAAGAAATATACGTGGAGGTTTTGGGGATATGAGGACAGACTAGATAAGCAGTTCAGACCCTCTGTAATGAAGACACTAGAAAAAGAAGAGAACAGGTACTGGTGATTACTCGGGAACACTAAATTTATATATTAAGAGAACCAAGTATTGTAAGCACTAGCTGATAGAAGAACCTGAATGAAATAATCAAATAGGAAAAAATATGTAAGGCAGAACCATAAACAGAGAAGCACAGTCATTCTGAACAGCCATCTGCTCTGGGCTGGGAACACTAGACTGCGGTTGTTCACACTGGCGGACGGATGACTATAAGGAAAGTGGAATCTCACTCCCTTGTCCTCCAGGCCCTCCCAGAGGCAAGAAAGGACATTCTATAATGATGAAAGGGTTCAGTGAACAAGGGGACAAAACCCACAATTAATATATATGCAACAAATGACAGAGCTATAAGAAACATAAATCAAATTTTAATTGATTTGAAGAGAGAAACAACTCCATAAAAATAGTAGGGATTTTCAGTATACCACTTCAGTTGGAACAGAACAACTAGAAAGCAGCTCAATAAAGACAGAGAAGAACTAAAAAAAAAACAAAATCTAATCAACCGACTGGATTTTGTAGACATATCTAGAACATTCCACCAAACAAAGCACAGTGCACATTCTTCTCCAGTGCACAAGGGACATTCTCCGGAATGGACCATATGTGTGGTCACAAAGTAAGCCTCAATAAGTTAAACGACATAGTGATCCTAGAAAGCATCTTCTCCAATCATAAGCCTGAAAAATTAGAAATCAACAAGAGAGATCAGAGGAAACAAGCCAAATGGGAACTAAAGAACAACCTGCTTGAACAGTACTTAGTAGAAGAAATTTAAAAAGTAAAAAAAAAAAATTATTGGAAAAAAATTAGAATGAAAATGCAAAAGGTGGGGCCATACCAAAAGCAACACCCAGAGGTCAGTTGATAGAAACACTACTTACTCATTGCTGTCAAGTTGAAATTGACTTATAGCTGACCCTCCAGTAGGTTTTCAGAGGCTGTAAGTCACATAGGAAGAGACTGCTCATCCTTTTTCCACAGAGCAGCTAGTGGATTTGAACAAACCACCTTTTCGTTGAGAGCACACTAGGCAACCAGAGCTCCCTAGCAATAAACACACACTTCAAAAACAGAAAAAACCAAATGCAACACCTTAACCCAACATCTCCAACAATTAGAAGTAGGACAGCAAACAAAGCCTACAGAGGCTCCAGAAGTTAAAAGTAGAAATAAGATAGAAAACCAAAAAACCAATAGAAAGAATCAACTAGACTAGAAGTTGGTTCTTTGGAGAATTAATAAAATCAAGGCCCTGTTAAATCTTGCAAAAGAAAAGGAGAAGGCGCAAATAAGAAAAATAAAGAAATTAAGTGGGTGATGGATCAACAAAATCAAATTAAATATAAACAATAATGACAGCATACTATGAAGGAGTATAATAAAAAAATTATAAAGCTAGAGCAAATAAATTCTTAGAAATGGCCTGCCTACCTAAGCTAATGCAGACATTCTGTAATTGTCTAACTCTGAAAAATACAAGTCTTGTTTTCAAGCAGCTTACAGTTCTGTAGAGGTCTATGGTTTGCTAACTGGATGGTCTATAGGCCTGAATAGTGCTTAAAACACACCATGGATGCCAAGGGAAACACTTCACTATCGATTAATTAATTCCATCAAGAGCTATACCTGGAGTAAACAAGGACCACAATTTTTTAAATATTTGTAATTATGTATTAAAGTAATCCTTGTAATATATATAAAAAAACCAAAATTCTATAAAACATGCTACATATTTATACCCTTTAAAAATCTATAAACTATGATAACTTTCTTTTGTAATAAGGAGGTAAACAAATTAGGGCATTTTCCTACAGGACTTTATGTTTAAAGATAATCAAAACCTAAACTATTATCTGCATATTTGAATCAAGAGACTGAAATAGCCAATAAAATGTTGGTAGAGGCCCTAAGAGAACATAATGAAACCCTGCTGGGTGAGGAACTGTTCCTAGGGCCTCTGTGCAGACTGAACAGGACTGGAAAAGCACGTAGATTTCTACTACATAATAAGAAAAGGATAATGCAAACAAAATTTCAGAGGCAAATTCTTCATTACTTGAAGAGGGGAAAAATCCAATTTTTCAGTATTATAATAGCTTCCATTTGCATAATTAGTGCTATTGAAAATTAATCTCCTTTATGCTCTGAATAAGAATGCATTCGTGATTGTTATGTTAATTCTGAAAAATAATAAAACTGCATTTCACTAATTTACATATTCTTTTTTAATACAAAATAGTCATGCCGAACCTTCCTAGTAGAGTGTGATTTGGACACTGCTTTAACTCTAACATCCTTGCTCCTCCATGATTTGGAGAGGTTTCTGACTGCAGACTCTCAGGACAATATATCTCCTGATCTCCTGACTGCTGCCACCAAGCGTATCGATTGTGGATCCAAGTAAGATGAAGTTATAGGCAATTTCAATCTTTTCTCTATCTATCATGATGTCACCTATTGGTCCAGTGGCGAGAAATTTTTTTGTTTTCTATATATTGAGATACAATCCATATTGAAGGCCGCATTTGACCTGTGTTTGATCTTCTTCTTCAAGTCCTCCTCACTTTCAGCAAGCAAGGTTGTGTCACCTGCATATCGAAGGTTATTGATGAATCTTCCTTCAATCTGAAGCCACATTCTCCTTCATGCAGTCAAACTTCTCAATAATTTGCTCAGGATACAGAATAAATCCTTTCTCTACTTGTTGCTGTTGTTATGTGCCGTTGAGTTGCTTGTGACTCATAGCGACCCTATATACCTATATACGACAGCCCTAAAACTCTGTTCTGTCCTGTGCCAATCTCACTGTCTCCGACACACTCATCCCAATTACCCCTGTCACCAAATCAATCCATCTCCTAGAGGGCCTTTCCCTCCTGCACCTGCCCTCCACCCTCCCAAGCATTATGTCCTTCTCCAAGGACTAGTCTCTCCTTACAACATGTCCAAAGTATGTCAGACACAGCCTCAGAATCCTTGCCTCCAAGGAACAGACTGGTTTAACCCTCTCCAGGATGAGTCTGTTTGTTTTCTTGGCAGTCCATGGTACATTCAATACTCTTCTCCAGCACTAAAGCTCAACGGCATCAATTCTCCTTCTATCCTCCCTAGTCATTGTCCAACTCTCTGATGCATAACAAGTGATTGCAAAGACCATGGCCTGTATCAGACGAACCTTAGTCTTCAGAGAGACACCGCTGGTCTTCAGTAATTTAGAGAGGTCTCTAACATCAGACTTTCCCATCGCAATACGTCTTTTAATTTCCTGGCTGCTGGTGCCAAGAGTGTTGATTGTGGAGCCAAGCCGACTAAAGCTGTGAACAATCTCAATCTCTTCACCATCCATCCTGATGCTGCCAATTGGTCCAGTGGTGAGAATCTTTGTCTTCTTGACATTGAGCCTCAATCCATATTAAAGGCTGCAGTCCTTGACCCTCTGCAGCAAGTGCTTCAGGTCCTCCTCAGTTTCAGCAAGTAGGGTTGTGTCATCTGCGTAATGCAGATTGTTGCTAGATCTTCCACCAATCCTGAAGCCACATTTCTCCTCATAGAGCCCAGCATCCCAGATGACCTGTTCTGCACACAGGTTGAAAAGGTATGCAGACAGGACACATCCCTGGCATATACCCTTCCCAATTTTGAACCATGCAGTGTTAGTGTTGTTATAATGAAGTAAAATGAAAAAGCAAGTAAACAATTAACCAAAGTCATTGAAGGGAATATATTATTATCTTCACTTTCACTAAACCCTAAAAAAAAGTGCTTCAGGATCTGCCCAAATCAAGCTCCTGTTCTTTATTTAGTTTTCAGAAAGTTTCAATAATAATAATAAAAAATAACAGAGTCTTTAACTTTTGGAAAAAATATACTGAAAGTTCCCTGAATAACAAGAATATCTATACTATGAGATATAGATAGATGATAGATAGATAGATAGATATGCAGAAAAAAATAAAATTCAAAGAAGGATAAACAATCCAAAGGCATAAAAGGAATACAACATAAAATTGCACTAATTATTTGACACTTAAAACATCCACATAATCAAATGGAATTTTCTAGACATATAGAAAATGACATTTTCAATAACTTCAGGGAAAAGGCCAAAGGACGACAATAAGTAACTCTGTAAAATTTCTATTAAATAGAAAAAACTAGATTATGGATTGTCAAGTACAATTCTTACAGAATCAAAAATATTTTTCATTCATCTCTCATGATTACTAACAATTTTTACTTCTAGAGCTTAAATACTAATAGATAAAATGTTAACTATCATTTAAAGCTTTCAAGTATTAGATACAATGTTATTGAAATGTATACCCCGTGCTTAGCAGCAGGTAGGTGGGCATCAGGGACAGAAGGATGTTGAGCAGTCGCTGGAGGAGGACGGAGGGACTCAGCAGAGGCACCACCAGGGAGGAGGCTGCAACGACACAGAGCAGGTCCTGGGTCAGCGCCAGAGCCGGGAGCCAGGCTACTGCACGGGCACCACGAGCTCTGTCACCAGTTAGCCAAGTTCTGTCACCAGTTAGCCCGTTCGCTGTAGGATATTTTCATTATTTCATGCATTAGCATGTGCAACATTAATCATTTGTAGGGCATTTTAACATAAGGCTGGATTTGCCCAACTCATTGTTATAAAAAAGCTTGTTACTTGACACTTTTATTTAAGATTACATTTCTTTTCTTTTAACTATATTTTGGTTTAAATTATTCAGATTTTCTTCATTTCCATGCAGAAGATTTATGCAATAGTTTAATATGACATTCTTTCAAAAATTTGCAAACTCACATTCTGGCATACTCAAGCAAGAGACAGCAGGAAGAGCTGGCTATTACTATCTTCATAAAACCATTTCTTCCAAGAGCAGTAATAATGGCAGAAGTGGGTCAATCATAATGGCAGAAGTGGGTCATTTTCTGCCCAGTGACTGGAGGTCACTCACCCAGGACGGTCCAGCTAACGACCTGATTGCGGAGAGGCAGTCCTTCCTTCCTGAGCAGACTGTGATGGGTGCTGGACACGACCAGCATGGAGAGCGCCGTGCTCAGCATCTGAACACAGAGACAGAAAAGGGTCGTCACTGGAGGGGCTGGGACTCACTCACACACTAGGAAGAACGTCCAGGCAAGAGCGGGGAGCACAGAGAGTCTGGCCAAAATGCTGTTGAACCATATGGACCCAGCTCCCCGAATGGTGGCCAGGCTGAGTCAGTGTTCTTGAACTAAGCAAAAGTCCTCTTGCAAGTATGAAATGATGCATTTCACGCTTTCAGGAGAATTCTGAAATGTGGTATCACAATGTTTTACTCAGAAGTTTACTCATTTCTATTGTTAAAGTTAAATTAAGGCAGCGGAAAGAGTGGAACAAGTTCAGTTCCATATATATAATAACCATCTCTGGCCTCCCTGCCTCAACTATAAAATCCATCTATTTGTTCATTCTTTCATTCATATATCTGTGGCCTGAGTGAGCACCTCGTTCTTAAAATACAAGGACTATCAGTGATTTTTAGGTAATACTTATCCACTAGTGGCTTTACAGCAAACAGTCTTAGAGGAAGAGCAACCAGGGTGCTGCTTAGAGGCAAGGATGGTGAAACTTCATCTCACAGACTTTGGCATGTTGTCAGGAGGCACCAGTCCTTAGAAAAGGACATCACGTTGGGAAAAGTAAAGGGTCATGAAAGGTTGAGAATGACACTCGACAAGACGCACTGACACAGTGACGGTAACAATGGCTCAAGCATGACAGACACTACAAGGACAGGGCAGGATAGGGAAGGTTTCACTGTGTTCACAGCACCTAATAGCAATGGTGACGTGGATTTGCTTGTATCTGTGATGCAATGCATTTGCTTATCTTGTCTCTGTATCTGCAAAATCCATTACAGCATCTGACACACAGTATGTGCTCTGTTGATATGGCTGCAAGAGATACAGCTCTGGAAATGGTCATTAGCCTATACCAACAAGTTTGGAAGACAGCTCCCTGGCCAAGTGACTGTGAGAGCCAAATTTGTCCCCACTGGGGGTGGAAAAAAAAGAAAGTGGAGCAATATATTGTGAAAATTATCAAACAATATCATTAATATCACATGGGTATAAAACTTTGCTGAAGTTTATTAAAAGATGGCTAGAACAGTACATTAATAGGGAGATTTGTCATATAGTATTTGGGAAATTCAGTGTGCATTTTAATCAATGGAAAATGTTTTAAAACTGTTCTTCAGAAGATAAATGAGAGTAAAAATGTCAAACAAGTCAACAGAAACATATTGTAAAGTTTAACAGAGAAATGTCCTCGGAACTCTGCTTGCTAGGTTACAGGCTTCCTCCTGATGGCTAGTTTGTTTTTTTACACTTTTCAGAGAATATAATTCCATGTCTTTTTAGCTGATAAGAAAAAAAAAACCCACCACAATAATAAACACTATGACATTTTCAAAATAACGTAACAAAATACAACCTAAAGTGTCTCTGAGTGTGACATGAATGTACTTCAGTGTTGAAAACATGTTACTGACCTGCAACAGAGGTACCAGCAGCTCTTCACTTACAAAATTACCTTTACTTCTAATGAGAGATGTTATGGCAAACAGACACAGCAGAAGAACCAGCAAGCCTGCATACATTCTGTTTCAAAACATAATTCAGAATCTTAAATTTCAGTAACCAAACACATAATATTATCTGACTTGACTTGACAACAATAACAATAACATAATACGTAATATTTACCAAAAACATAATATCTGACAATATAAAACATTTTCATATAAAACTTCTCATCATTTTATTTAAACAATATAAAGAAGTAAAGTAGATATACAGGTATAGCAAAAACAAAAATCTTAGTTTATTTTTAAAATTTCTTGGATCCCACAAGCATTTATATTTCTACCTTGGATGAATGTCACAAAAGAAATATAAGCATGAAGTAAACAAACTAAGTCATCCACATACATTTGATGACATAACACTTCTATTCATACAGGAAGTATCTGTATTTTTAATCTATAGCATTCCCATTAAAATTTAAAAAGTGTGCATCAGGGTTCTATCTTTTCATCACACTTTTTTCAATCTGCATGCTAAGCAAATAATATCAGAAGCTGTTTTGTCTGAAGAAGAATTGTGATGAAGGCTGGAGGACACCTCCCTAACAACATGTGAGAGGCAGATGATACAGTCATGCTTGCTGAAAGTGCAGATGACTCACGGTACTTCTTGAAAGAGATAAATAAGTGCCTTTAGTATGGATTATATCTGAACATACAGAAAAGTAAAAGGTCCAAAATTAGACCAAGAGATATAATAATGAGAATCAGGGAAAATACTGAAGTTGTCAAGAATTTCCTTTTATTTGGCTCCATAATCAATACCCTTGGGAGTAGCAGTTAAAAAGACATATCTTATTGGGTATATATCGACTGCACAACATACCTTGGAAGTGTTCAAAAGCTAAGATGTCATTTTGAGGACTAAGATATGACTGATTCAGCCCAAAGTATTTTCTACCATCTCATATGCATGTAAAAGCAAGATATTGAACAAGGAAGACTGAAAAAGTATCAGTACATTTGAGTTACAGTGTTTGAAAAGAATACTGAATATGTCATGGACAATCAGAAGAGTGAACAGATCAGTCTTGGAAAGACACAGCCAGAAGGCTCTTTAAAAGCCAGGATGGTGAGGATTTGTCTCACTTTGGACATACTATAAGGAGTGCGTGGAGAAGGACATCATGCTTGGTAAAGCAGAAGTTCATTAAAACCAAAGAAGACCCTCAACTAGATAGACTGACCCCATGGCTGCAACCAGGGGCCCAGACATAGCAATGATTATGAGGTTTGGTTCTGTCCCAGGTAGGGTCAGTGAATCAGAACTGACTCCACAGCTCCTAACAAGAATTCTTCCTAGCAGCATACAACTCCCCTCTATCACTGACCTTGTTGCCATGGCCACATGAAAGGAAGAATATGGTCAGTGCTTGGCTCTCAGCATCTCTTTACAAGGCCAGGAGGTAGATGGAATATTTGTACATTAAAGGGATCATAAATTATGGTCTTTGGGGAATATCAGGCTTATTATGTTTTCTGAAGTTACAAGTGATCACTACCAAAAAAACTATTGTTTGAGCTCTATTACATCAAAAAAATTCTATCTCTTTGATATTATTTATTGTCCAATGACTAACAGTCACTCGTGTTACATGAGACAAAGCACCAGAGACATGCACTCTGTTTGTCGTGTTGAAAAAGCCGAAGCCAAACCCAAAAACACTTTCCTGTGCTCCCAGAACAAGAAGGTCTCAGAATTCAGATTACAGAAAAAACATATTGCCAAAATAATAAAAAAATCCCAAACAAAATCAACAACGCTTTCAATTATGGCAACAAGCCTGATATTTCTAAACACTCACCAAGCAAAGATTTGCAAAAAACAATCATGTAAACTTTATCTTAAATATTTTGAGTTGCTTGTCTGAAGAGAAAAGTAGAAGAGAGAGAAGGGCTAGACCTAAGGTATAAATTAAGCCATGCTGACAGAGGACTGCAGACACTCGGCCGACAGAGGCTTTCAGGGGCTCCACACGTCTTTTGCAATCAGCTTCCAGGAAGGCGTTTAAGGGGCTCCGTCTGTCGGTGGCCACTGAGCCACTGAGTTTCATCTTCTCTGTGTCCATTGGGGATGATAGAAAAACTGATGCTCGCAGATCAAATAACATAGTCACCTCTTAGACATGTATACACACACAAACATGCTATGCAAGATGAAGACAGATAAAATATATTTTAACTCAATGGTAAATAAATATGTTTTTTATTCTAGTTAGCCAGACTACCAAGAACCCTACAACTGTATTATACAGATTTTTGCTTTTTTTTCATTTAACACTAAGATTTAAAGTCTATATTTGGATTCTAGTGAGGATAAACAAATACATCAGTGTAAGGGGGAGTTTAGGTAAACTGCAGAAAATTACATAACGGTTTGAGAGACATAATGGGAGAAAGAGGAAAGCATTCCATTTTTCTCAGATCATTAAGTGTGGATGTGTTCGAAGACAGATAGGAATTTCATCATGGAGTTTGGCCATTTTGTTTTGGCAACAGAATATTTTTCCATATAAAACTATTTCCTGTATCCTAACTACAGAAAAGAAGGCTGTCCTATACTTTGTTTGTAGCATTTGAGATATCACTGTCCAGCACCATGTCTGTGAACACCTGATGCATCTCCAGGAGTCTGTAGTGCCTCTCACAGCGAGGCCAGCCCATAATTAATTATTTGGGAGTATTTTGACTTCCAGTCACTTCAAGTGATTATACACTCATGACCAACATAAGTTCATAGTTCATAGTGTGGATGGAGAAAAACAGCTGTGGTGAAAAGAATCAAAGCTAGAAGACTTCCATACACTAGGGAGATATCTGGTTTTCTTCCGACAACAGGCATCAGTGGAAACACGGCCACAAGCAGAGAAAAGAAGGTCCATCTCAGTGAGGTGATCTGAAATAGAGAAAAGGGTTCTCATTGGACAAACGGTACAGAAAACTGGTGGTGCAGCCTGAAGGAAAATGCAAGACCTCACAACTGTTCACTCAGAAAAGTAATGTTTGTTGTTGCTGAGTGTCATCGAGTTGAACCGACCTATAGCTGGTCCTCCAGTGGGTTTTCAGAGGCAGTTAATGGCAAAGGAGGAGACTGCCTATCCTTCTCCTGCACAGACGCACAGATTAGAACAATGTGCCTTCGGGATTGCAGGGCCGCTTCTTAGCTCTAGATCATCAGAGCACACCGTTGAAAAGTAACTAATAATAGAAATAAAAGTGTATGATCCCATCCAGTACTCACAATAGCTTAGAAGAGCTAGGGTTTATTATTGCCAATATTTCAGATGAGGAAACTGAGCTGTGAGAAGTTATGATACTAATACCAGGCCTTTGACCAGTAAATGAAACATCAGGCTTCAAACCTGGGGCTGATATCTCAAGCCAAAGCTTCATTCTATTCAAATTACACTGTAGATTGATTGTGTTTCTAAGAAGCTTGGCATAAATTAGTCACCAAACACCTGAGACCAGACAGGAGCCATATGAAAATCACTTTTTCTATAATAAAGAAAAAAAATCATTGATGATCCCATTATCTGGAGATATTTTTAATTCCTAAAACATAAAAAGAAGGCATTCCTCTTCCTGCTTTGTTAGTCAAAATAAAGAAACATAAGAACACACTTCACGTGTGAATGAAGAATAGTGTGAAAGGGGAGCTCAGGTGGCCTAGTGGCAAGAAGCTGCAACTACAGTCCCAGAGGTGCACGGTTCGAGTCCACCAGATGCTCTGCCGGGGAAGGAGGGGCACTCTCCTCCTGTACCAGTCAGATCTGATTTGACGGTACACACAAAAATAGTAAAATAAAATAAAATTTAAAAAAAGAATAGTGTGAAACAGTGTATTTGAACTTTGTAAGCAAACCAATATATAATTTTTAAAAAAAAAAATAGTAACATACTTCATAGAAGTATGCTGTCCTTTACTGGCAAACAAGAAAATAAGAAGTAAAAACATTTTTGAACAGTCTATCACAAATACAAGGGAGCTCTGTAAGCATAAAGGTAAGAAAAACTGCACTGCAATCAGGAAGGCAAGTGGTTCAAATCCACCAGCTGCTCCTAGGGAGAAGGATAGGCAATCTCCTCTCATGGATTAATAGCCTCTGAAAGGTCAGCTATGGGTCGGTTTTGACTCGATGGTACACAACAACATCTTAAATACAGGGAGCTCTGGTGGCACAGGATATTACATGTTGGACTGCTAATGTCTTTATTTAATATGAAAAGCTAAATCAGTCCTCTAGTCAAAAAGATCCAAAGTCTATGTAAACTTTCATTAAAATTAATAAGGGAAAAAAAACCCACAAAGATCAGGCTCTTTTCACGAGGACATTTTCTGCCTCTTGTTAGAAAAGGGGGGAGAAGTAACATTTCCTTGAGCTAAACACACATCCAAACAAAGCAGCTAGTAAAATTGATGCTTTGAGCTGTGATGTCGGAGTGTGTTATTGAACATCCCACGGGCTGCCAATAAAATGAACAGATATGACCTGGGCAAAGTGCAGCCAGAGTGCTCCTTGGAGGCAAGGATGGAGAAGTTTCATCTCTCACACTTTGGTCATGTTGCTAGGAGAGGTTATTCCTCGGGAAGAGATATCACGCTTGGAAAAGCGGAGGGTCAGTGAAAGGGAGGAAGACCCTTGATGAGAGACGGATTGACACAGTGACTGCAGCAATGGGCTCAAGGATAACACAGATGATGATGGCAGAATTCAGGACTGTTGTTCATAGGGTTGCTATGCGCTGTATTAAACTTGATAGTACCTAACAAGATTACATTCCATGAGAAAATTGGGATGTATACCTTGGCTCGAGTCCACAGCTGAGTGACAAATGGCCAGCTAGCAAATGCGATGAGTCCAGCTGTAAGCATATAGCGGTAGAAGAAACTGAGCACCTAGGAAAGCATCCCAAAGGAGAAACGAAATGAGGTCATTCAGCCAGTTACACACACAGGACAGGATCCCTGAAAGCACTGCGATGTGGTGGGTTACTCACCAACACTTCAATTCCCAAGATAAAGACGCACAGAGCACCAACAGAATGCCGCAGAGGGAAGGCCCGCAGTGACGTGACAAGGCCTCGGATAACCTGAGATCTGTTTAATAACCACAGAAAGAGATAATTTATTTTGTGTGCGTGTGTGTATATATATGGGAAAATATTGTTGCTGTTGTTGTTGATTGACTTCAAGTCGAGCACAGCTCATTGCGACCCTCTGAACAAAAGGCCTGACGTCACTCTACATCTATCGAAAATTTATCAAAGTTCATAGGGTTTCTGGAGGCATGTTGTTTAGGAATTGGATGTCACTCCTTCTCAGACATATATACAAATGATTAAAAATGTTTTAACAAATCTAAAAACCAGGAACTTTTCCACTTCTAGATGTAGTTAGGCAAGATTATTCCTTGGAAAGGGACATCATACTTGGAAAGATGGAGGGTCAGTGAAAGAGTAGAAGACTCCCAATGAGATGGATGGACATGGGGACTGCAGCAACGGGCTCTGGTGTGTCAGAGATGAGGACGGCACAGGTTAGGGAAGGGTTCCAGGTGGCTGTGCACAGGGTCGCTGTGAGTCGTACGCAATGGCACCTAACACCCCCACCACTAAGGTTATTTTCAAACCAAGATAAACTCTCTTTTTTTTTTCTTTTTTTACTTACCTAAACTTTGTTTTGAAAATCTAGAATTACTGTAGGAAATATGTCATTTCTGAATTAATTTGGCAATCAATTAATCAATTAATACCACCAGCAATTTTTCAGGGGGAAGTGTGCCTGTTGCTTCCAGGAAGGCCTTAGCCCAGGAAGCCGGATGCAGCCTCTCTGCTTGGTCCTAAATGTCACTAGAATGAACTCAATAGCAAGCAGTTTGGTTTCCAAATAGATGTGTTCTGTTTATGATCACGTAAATGCAAATAAGTATAGTTCCAAATAGGAAATGAGAAAGAAAATATAATCAACTGAAAAGTATCCAAATTGAAAACTTAAGGGGAAAAAATCACCAATGTTAACCTCATACTGAAATCCCATCAATTTCAATAAAACAAGAAGTCATTGTCAGTCCAACTTGTGAGAAGTCTTTAATTCAAACCAACAACTTATAAGTTAGAAGGCAAGGGCTTAACCACTGTGCACTCAGTCTCCTCTAAGTGTGTTGTTATTGTTGTGCGCTGTGAGTTGGAAATGACTCATAGCTGACCCTTCTGCAGGCTTTCAGAGACAGTAAATCACATGGGAGACAGCCCATCTTTCTCCCGAGGGACAGCTGGTGGATTCGAACTGGGTGCGTTAGGCTTGACAGTGCAAACTCTAACCACCAGGTCACCAAATCTCACTACAGGCACAGGACAATCATCAGTAATGATAATTTTACTTTTACCCCAGATTTTCCTTATAAAAGAAACACTAAGAAAGGAATGCAGCCACTGCTTCTTGAGGTGGGTAAAAAAAATTAAAAGGAAAAAAAGGTCAAATTAAAAGGATACTTATTGGTAACATTTTATGTACCTAGAAATAAAGGGAGTTCTGGTGGCCTAAGAGGGTAGGATATTGTGCTGCCAATCCAAAACGAAGTGGTTCGAATCCACCAGCTGTGCCACAGGAGAAAGAGAGGCAATCTCCTTCTGGACGATTTACAGCTCGTGAAGGCCAGCTGGCTGGAGGGTCAACCATGATCAATTCTGACCCATCAGTAATTAAAGGGGGAGATCAATTAATTAAAGGAACTTGACAACCTGAGGGTATCAAGAACATGTCTTTGAGGAATATTCTACAGAAATAGAGTATATTTTAAATACAAATTAACTGTAAAGGAAGTGAAAAATCAAAGTAGCGAGCTGCATTACTTACTCTCGCAGAACCGCATACCATATGGGCACTGGCAACAAACAATAGACGTAGTACGTCCAGGGAGAGGACTGAATCAGCAGGAAAGACGCCAATGAAAGACCAATAGCTACAAAGCCACAAGGCAGGAGGCGGCTTTGTTCCTGAAAAATCAAACAAAAATATTGGAACAGTGCAATACCCATGAGAATTAGTTTCTTTAAAATATTTTATAAAGCAAAGAAAATATATTACTCTCTTCCTGTGTCTCTACAACAAATAGATTGATCAAAGTTTTACATTCAGAAACTAAATTTTAAAAAAACCTGTATCAACAACAACAACATAAAAATAAAATTATAAGTGAGGAAGTTTCAGGTGCTTGACTTGGAAAAATTAAACCTCTATATAGTCAGTTACTGCTGGTACTAATGGTGCTGACCGTGGATCCAAACAAGATGAAATTGTTTATAATTTAAATCTTTTCCCCATTTATCATGATGTTACCTATTAGTATAGTGGTGAAGATTTTTGGTTACTTGATGTTGAGATGTAACTCATATTAAAGGCAGTAGTTGTGGTCCTTGATCTCCTGCAGCAAACGCTCCAGGTTCTCCTCAAAATCAGGAAGCAAAGTTGTGTCATCTGCATAGTGCAGATTGTTGGTGAGCCTTCCTGTAAACCTGATGCCACATTCTTCTTCATAAAGTCTAGCTTCTCTACTAATTTGCTCAGCATTAAGATAGATACAGAGAGAGGATACACCCCTGACACACCTTCTTCATTTTAAACCATGCAGTGTTGCCTTGCTCTGCTTGGACAAGAGCTTCTGGATCTGAGTATAGATTTCATATAAGCATAATTAAGTGTTCTGGAATTCCCATTCATCTCAAGGTTTGTTGTGATCCACACAAATGCCTTAGCATAGTCAATAAAATACAAATAGACATTCATCTGATATTCTCAGCTCTCAACCAAGATCTTGGTATCAGCAATAACACCCTGGTACCATGGCCTCTTCTAAATCCAGCATGAACTTCTAACAGTTCCCTGTCAATGTATTGCTCTATTTTTTAATATATCTTCACCAATATTTTGTTTTCATGTAGTATTAAACATGTTGTTGTTATGGGCCGTTGAGTCGCTTGCAACTCATAGCGACCCTATGTACAACAGCCCTAAACTCTGTTCTGTCCTGTGCCAATCTCACTGTCTCCAACACACTCATTCCCGTTACCCCAGTCACTGAATCAATCCATCTCCTACAGGGCCTTCCCCTCCTGTGCCTGCCCTCTACTCTCCCAAGCATGATGTCCTTCTCCAAGGACCGATCTCTCCTTACAACATGTCCAAAGTATGTCAGACGAAGCCTCAGAATCCTTGCCTCCAAGACCCACCTGGTTTAACCCTCTCCAGGATGAATCTGTTTGTTTTCTTAGCAGTCCATGGTACATTCAATACTCTTCTCCAGCACCACAGCTCAAAGGCATCAATTCTCCTTCTATCCTCCTT
>NW_006399868.1:2586315-2631318 GCF_000299155.1 Elephantulus edwardii
AGTCAAGTTTAAACAAGTTTAAATGTATAAAAAGCAAGCTTTTAGCATAATAAATCAGAGCTCTCTACATCATCCTGGTGTGCAGACTCTCATTTTCGCCGACTTAACCCCTCACCTGCTCTTCACCAAGAAACCCCTTGAGTTTCTTGTCACGACCGTAGTCGGGTGGTCGGTGACACTGAACCTTGTCCTGCACCATCCACATCATCTCCAACTCACCTGAGCCCACTGCTGCAGTCACCGTGTCACTCCATCTTGTCAAGGGCCTTCCTCTCTTTTGCTGACCCTCCACCTTTCCAAGCATGTGGTCCCTTTCCAAAGAAAAGCCCCTCCTAAAAATATGCTCAAAATATGTAGATGAAACTTCACTGTCCTTGTCTCCAAGGAGCCTCTGGTACACTTTCTCCAAGACATAGCTGTTTATTCTCTAGCAATTAGCAGCTGTTCACTCAAAAACGCATCGTGGTCTCCCACTTTGTTTGTAACTTGTGCTGAACTGTAAACACACTTCCCTTTGGAAACAAATGTATGAATGTGGATTGAGTTCCCCAGTCAGCTTGCAAAGGTCCACAATGAAATGCAGAAAACACTCTTCGTTTGGGATAATGTTTTCATCGACTCAAGCTCCTACGTGGCCAGTTATCCACACTTCCCTCTTCACTGCTCTGACGTAATAGGTTCATTCACCCAACCACCAGGCAGAGAATGAAGTTCTTCATGTCGTGCATGGTCATGCTTGACTGAGATTAAGTAAAGATTTTCAGATGTACAGAATATTGCGATTGCTTATTCAATGATACTTGGTATTAGAACTTTTATTTTTACTCTCTCCTCCCCTACTTTTCTTTCGAATTAGCCTCAGCAGTGACTATAGAAACTACAGAAACCTATCAGAGAATGGCAGTGGAAACAGAGGTACTAGACAGCGGTGGGTCCCATAGCAAGGGGTTTTGTTTGGGGAAAGGGAACAGGGAGTTTTAGTTTTTGTTTAGGTGTTTGGTTTATGTCAGGGATGCATCCTATCACCATAGCTTTTCAATCTATATGTGGAAGAGATCATCTGGGAGGCTGGGCCCTCTGAGGAGGAATGTGACATCAGGATTGGAGGAAAAATCATCAACAATCTGCATTATGCAGATGACACAACTTTGCTTGCCAAAACTGAGGAGGACCTGAGACATTTGCTGCAGCAGGTCAAGGACTGCAGCCTTCAATATGGATTAAAGCTCAACATGAAGAAAACAGACTCTCACCACTGGCCTGACTGGCAGTATATCATGATAGATGGTGAAGAGATTGAGATTATTAACAGCTTCAGTTTGCCTCACTCCACAATCAACACTCTGGGTACCAGCAGCCAGGAAATAAAAAGATTAATTGCATTGGGGAAATCTTCTGTCAGAGACCTCTCCAGAGTATTGAAGAGTAACGATATTAGTCGAGAGACTAAGGTATACCTGATTCAGGCCATGGTCTTACTTGCTATGCATCAGAAAGCTGGACAATGACTACGGATGATAGAAGAAGAACTGATGCCTTTGAGTTGTGGTGCTGGACAAGAGTACTGGCTATACCCTGGATTACTAGGAGAACAAACAGGTTCGTCCTGGAGAGGGTGAAATGAGGCTGTTCCTTGAAGGCAAGGATTTTGAAGCTCTATCTGATATACTTTGGGCATGTTGCAAGGAGGAACCAGTCCTTGGAGAGGGACGTCATGCTTGGAAGGGGGGCAGGACAGCACAGGAGAGGTAGATGAGACAATGAAGTTGAAGATGAGACGGGGTAGATGAGACAATGAAGTTGGCTCAAGATATAGCAGAGTTCAGAGCTGTTGTACTGAGGGTCGCTGAGTCACAAGTGACCTGACAGCACATCACAATAACAACAACATGCAAAAATAAATCCACTCCACTTTTTTTTCAATAAATTATGGACTAATTCTTAAAGTAAAGATAAATGAAACCTCTGGGAATTTGTATATAAAGATTTCACCAAGTTAAAGGAAAGTGAGAATAACTCCAGGTGAAAATATATATGCATTCTTTTTAGAAGGTCCCATTCATCTATTTTATCCTCTCCTGGCTGTAGATTATATATGCATTCTTTTAAAAGAAACATTTTGAGCCACTGACTTTGTCACTTTCTAATTCTTAAATTTTTAATATCAAATAAAGTTGAACATATTGTTCTAAAATCGTTTCCTGGCCACTTGAAACAGAAGGATATTGGATAATTTACAGAATGCTCTGGTGCCCGAGTGGTCAGAAGCTATCTACACTGTCAAACTAAGACATGCAGTTCAAACTCATCTGCTGCGCCCTGGGAGAAAGATTGGCAATTCCTGCCCACGCAATATATTGCCTCTGAAAACTCCCTGGAGGGTAACTGTGTGTCATTTTTGGGCATGATGGTACATAACAACATAGTAGTTATAAGGAAGAACAGAAAATTAACACTACCATTGCCATAAATCCACTGCCATCACGTAGATTCCAACCTCCAAGGCACCCTCTATCAGGTTTGAGAAGCTGTGAATCTTTATGAGAGGAGTTTGCTTCAATCTTCTCCCACAGAGTGGCTCCTGGATTCAAACTACCAACGTAGCCCAGAACATAACATCCATGACATTAACATGAGACCCAATAGGTTTCCTATGTTAATAGCATAGAATAAATTAATCATACAGTTATGTTATGGCCCTTTCAAGTTACAAAGTCATTGTTATCAATATGCCTTTTCACAACTGAAGAAAAGAGTGTAACAGAAAAATAATCACACACAATAAAAGTAAATAAGACAAAGACATAGAGCAGCTTGCTAAACTTACAGTTAAAATTTCCCTTTCAACTTTGAACTATAGTTGACTTCATTATAGTTGATCTGGTTAACTCTCTTTCCTCAATTCTTGTGATTTTAAACCATCATGTGAATTTCCATTATGTTCTCTGGACCTACCTTAACTTTTCTGACATCTCTTACAAGGTCAGAGTGAGACTTGACGATAAACAAAGAAACATAAGCTGTCCATCCCATGAAACCAAGTACAACATTGACACCCAAAAAGAATCTGTCATAAGTGTGGTAATAGGACAATCCTTTCAATGCAAGACCAATCAGCTCCTTGCAAAGAGAGACCTACGAGAAAGGAAAACATAACTTGCCATGTGGGAAAGAAAAGGAAAACAACTTTCAAGGGTGTAACATTATAATGTTTCTAGAAACAGTTGTTAACTGTGGCCGATGGATCATAAGTAGACTTGAACTGAAGATTGTCTTGTAAAGAAAGTACAGGAACACCTCCAGAATAGCATGAACCTATTTTTTTTAATCGTGAGAATCTACCGCTCTCCATGGGTTCTGACTCATGGGGACCCTCCACTGGGCCATGAGGCTGTAAATCTTTGCAAGAGGAGACTGCCTCATCTCACGCCAGTGAGCACCACCAACCGTTAACAGCCCAACAAGTGCTGCATTATGCCACACAGAAACTTGTTAATCTTGGTAAGAAAGGGCATTTTTAAATGGAAGAATGTATGTACAGGATTTTAAAAGTGATTTTCTTTTATGGAAACAATCTTCAGATGACACAAGAAAAGAAATGAAGCCCCAAATAACTAAGAAGCCAATATTTATATAATTTAGTTTTGTTTTTCATGTAAGATTACCCAAATCTGTTTCAAACATCACTTAATGTTGAAGAGGAAAAGAGTAGTTTACCATTTAAAATTGTAACAGAAGTAAGCACTGAAGGTGACAGTATTACATAGTCATTTTGGGAACAGAAAATAAAATTCTTTCATATTTTAAAATCATGAGATTATTTCATAACATTTGACAACATTTTAAAATGTTTTAAAAAATGAAGCATCCAAGTACCAATATGAATTGCTAGACTTTTTCCAGTGTATACGTAATTCTAAATAGACAAAAATTCCATACTTAAATTCCAAAATTATACATTGAGTTTAGTGACAGAATGTTGAAATAAACTTTGTTATTTTTTTAAAAAAAATGACATAATAGCAGTTGGTTTCCAGTGTTTACCCAGAAAAATCTACACACAATATTACCTGCAATAAGAGGAGTATGATAAGAGGAGTATGTCCAAAGCCACTTGTACATTCAACTTCTCTTGGGGCTTCCAGAGAGCTCCCTGGCCTGCTCACTTAACTCTCATCTCATTCCCCTCCTCAGCCCTAAAACTGTGACCAGTAATTCATGAAATATAAGGTCTTAATACTCACTGCTTCATCATACTTTCTCTGTTTTATATAAGATCTTGCTTTTTTTAAAAGGTTAAGCTGTTTAGAATTAGACAGCAACCTACAAAGGAAAAAAACCAAAAAAGCATAGGTTTAAAATGTCTCATTAGTGCTAAAATACTCACTCATATACATATATATAATTTTTCTAAATAGAAACAATGGTGAAAATTGAGAGGGGAGGGTAAGGAAAGGAATTCATTGAAAATTAAACTGTATCATCACTTCTCTCTGAACTCTTTCAAGGAATGTTTACAGTTAAACATGGTTTTCTTGACCCAAAGTCTGAACTGTCAATCTACAGTTAGAAAGCTATGGACTCAGGGGAGGGGGTGGGCAGGGAGAAAAGTGCAACAATGAATGACTGGAAACCCTAAGTCTCTGTAAATGCTTATTAAAATTAATGGAAAAAAAATAAAGTTATGGACTCATGTTTAAGGAAATTAATTCCCTGGCTGACAAAGAAATTCAACTAAATCAAAGTAACTAATGAAACCACAGACACGTGGCATCAATTCCACCTCTCAGGCCACCATATTCATGGTCGACTTTTCCTGGAGGTTTTATCCCTGAGTCTGGCCTAGACCCATGCATGCTTATCTTCAAACAGTTTAAGGGCAGAGCCCAATGGGTAAAGTCAGGTACTGTTTGAATCTACAGACTATTCCACATGATTCCACTTCCCATAATAGGTGTTGGCTTACTAGCTGGGCAATGAATAAGGATAAGGATGACAGGGGGGAAAAAATGACGTCTTTGAGTTATGGTCAGGGACAAGAGCGCTGAATATCCCAAGGACTGCGGAAAGAACAGTTGAGTCTTGGAAAATGTGCAATCACTGTGTTCCTTGGAGGAAAAGATGGCAATTTTTCACCTCTTATACTGCGGGCATATTGCTAGGTGAGGCTGTTCTTTGGAGAGGTGCAGCATGCTCAGAAAGGCAGAGGGTCAGTGAAAGAGAAGACACTCAGTGAGACGGATTGACACAGTGACTGCAGCAATGGGCTACAGTTTGTTAGAGGTGATGAGGACAGCTCAGGATACGGCAAGGTTCAGATTTTTCTGTCAACTTTTGTTAAAACCACAATAAAAAATTATTTTTTAAAAAATATCAGGGTACGTAGAATGGGACTGACATCAGGGTTGGGGTGAGAATGAGAAACACGGGATGACTTATGTATACTGCATTGAAACGGATGAGGGAGAGGACAGTTTAAAAGCAATATATTACAGGGCATTATGATTATCATAAGAGTCCGGAATGAAGGTTGCAGAGTGGAGTATACTCAGGGTGGGGTTTTTTATAACAATGAGAGAATTTTTCTTTTACTTTTCAAAGAAAAGAGTGAACTGGTGGGGAGGGGTGGGCAGGGAGAAAAGTGCAACAATGAATGAATGGAAATCCAAAATCTCTGTAAATGTTCATTGAAATTAATAATAATTAAAAAATATCAGGGTACAAAAACTTACATTAAAATAAAATTTACATTTGGTCTATGGGATGAACTTAAAAGGAACCAAGATTCTTCTGTCATATTAACAGGAAATATATTAAAAATTTTTGTTTAGAGGAAGGATGGGAGTGGAGGGGTGAGGACAGGTAGGGGTGAAACCACAGGGTTGCAAAGTTTGGTGGGTGGAGGGAGGCGAGCAAGGAAAGGGGACAAGGTCATAATGGTCCAATGGTGTTTAATTTTACAAAACATAATGTTTGCTGAAGCACTGAATGACTGTATGAAACACAATGTGAAGGAAGAACTCTGTGAAACACAATGCATACGAACTTTGTAAGCAAACAAATTGAAATAATAATAATTAAACAAATGTTGGGTTAAGATTTGTTTCCTGAATTTACACACAGATTTTCAAATAAAAGTTCTACTAATGAGGTTTAATATCTTCTTCCCATTTCTTCTTCCAATATTTCTTTAAAACTTAAGTTTTTTCTCATTAACACAGATTCCCTCCCTTAAATAACTTTTTGTTCTACTTTGACTTTTCCAATATAAAGTGTTTTTCACCTTTTAAAGGTTGTGCCCCTTTTATGCCTCTCTTAGTCTTTCCACTCCATTTGCTGGTCACCTGAGGACATATCACTAGGAGCTCTAAATGTGTAGTCCATAGTAGTTTTACTACTAATGAAAAGGTCAAACATGTCTGGCTGTTCAAATCCACCAGCGGCTCCATGGGAGAAAGATGTGCAGACTCCTCCCCCTAGGATCCCCAGCCCCTGAAACCTGACAGACGGGCCCTGTGACTAGGAACCAACTCCACCCCAGTCAGTGAGTGAGTCTTCCCAGCAGGTTTCCAGAGAAAGTAAATCACCAAGGAGGAGACTGTCCATACTTCTCCCAGGGCGCAGCTAGGGGATTCAAACCATGTGCCTTTGGGGTTACAGCACAGGTCATCAAAGCCCCAGATTGTTATTAACAGGTTTAAAAACTTTAGATTGTACTTGCTATATTATAGAGCATAGCTCTTATCTTGATCTTCTTTCTTAATGCTAGTTCAACTGTTTTTGAGCATTTCTTCTTCCATAAAAGTATTGGAATCATGTTCTAGAATTACATGAAAAATTATTTGTGATTTACACGTCTTGCAAGTTCAGCCACCATCTCTATGCTCATGGCTCTAAAATCTCCAGGACCAATGCACATACCTCCCCTGAGATCATGGTTCTTGCTAATCAACTAATTCCATGATAGTTCCAATTGTTAGCTGAACTCAAGAACATTCATCCTTGTCTCTCAATTTAACTCTTCTCGTGACAATCCATAATATGCCAGTATTGTCCCTGTCACCAAGTGAAGATCCAGGGATTATCACTTTTCCCTCATCTTCACCATCCCACCCCAACCAGTCAAACTCATTACCACTGTCAAGTCAATTCCCATTGACCCTCCATCTGCTGTGCAAGGCAATAAATCTCAGTAGGTACACACTGCCTTCTCTTTTCCCCATGGGTAAGTTTAAATAGCCAACCTTTCAGTAGCCACTACATAACCAAGGCTGTAAATTTGACCAGTTAATACAAGTTAAATTTATCTCCTTAATGTTTCTCAAAACCATCTCAATCCCTACATCTCCTGCATCAGCTATTCAAGGGTATCTAGCATTTGGCTCATTATTTAACAAAACCAAGAAACCAAGTTTTCAATTTCAAACGGTTCTGACATACACAAAAAGACAAAGTTCAGTGATGAATACTTTCAAGTTAATAAAAAAAAATACACTTACTTAAATGGAGTAAACAAAAATGATAATGTAACTTCTTTTTTCTGAGTCATTTTCACCTAGGAAGAAAGTATTAAAAAAATTTAATGCTGCCTTCGAGTTGTGGTGCTGGAGAAGAGTCTTGAACATACCATGGACTGTCAAGAAAATAAATAGGTCTGTCTTAAAGAAGGTGAAACCAAATCTCTCCTTAGGGGCTAAGATTTTGAAGCTACGCCTCACTTACTTTGGGTATGTGGCCAGGAGAGACTGGTCCTTGGAGAAGGACATCATGCTCAGAAGGGTGGACAGACAGTGATGGAGAGGGAGTGAGTCGTTATTAGTGAGACTGGCTCAGGTCAGGGAAGGGTTCAGAGCTGCTGTACATAGGGTCACTATACATCACAGGAGAATCAATGGCACACACAAACAATAACATACTATGACAGGTTTGGAGGCAGGAGTGGCATCCACTTCCTAAATAACATGCCTCCGGAAACTCTATGAACTTTGAAAAATGTCGATAGTTGTAGAGGGGCTTCAGGCCTTTTGTTCATAGGGTCTCTATGAGTCATGCTCAACTCGAAGGCAATTAACAACAACAACAACAACAATATACATTAGGGGGAGAGAATTTATTCTGAAATCTACACATCCATTACAATTATTATTCATGTACTAAGTGCTTTGAAATAAATGGAATTTGGATTAAATATATCTTACTAACACATTAAACTAAGAATTAAGCATGTCAAGTTTGTAAAATAACAAGTAAGTGTGGCCTTGTAGTAAGTAATGGTGCTGTCAGCCTCAGGGCACAGGGTTCGAATTTTCCAGTTGCTCTGCAGGAGAAAGAAAGGCGTTGCAGTCAACACCCATGCAATTCAATGCCTCTGAAAACACACTGGAGGGTCAGCTATGAGTCACTCTTGACTCAATGGTATACATATTAAGAATACAAAATTATTGCATCAAAGTTAGAAACTATTTCATGTCATCTTACTATCACATAAAACTAAGAATGAACCATATCAAGCCTGTAAAAATAACAAGTACTATAATTAAGACTATTTCTTATGATGCTTAAAAAATAAAAGAAAGAAAACTGAATGAACAATGGTAAGAAAATTAACTTCAAGTTTCAGGTAAAGGTCAATTCCTTTAATTTCTGTGTATTTAAATAGACACACACACACACACACACACACAAATGTGCATAGAATGACAGGAAATGCTGAAATCGCTTCTTTGTGTGGCTTCAAATCTTCATAAGCATATGTAATAGTTGTACAATTAGGGAGACTTTGAAAATTATTTTACACTCATAATTGATTCATGGAAACCATACCTTAAAATGTGTGCCCATATATCAAATTTAAAACAGTGGGCTATAGAAAATAAATTTCAAAAAGCACAAAATTAAATATTTTCACTAAATACATATGATTTTAAAGCTTTGTATGCTTTTGTGTGGGAGATTTTTTTTTATACCTTGAACTGTTCAAGAATCTGGACTGCATTGGTAAACATGCTCTCTGCTTTGAAGAGATCGGTGGTGTTAAAATAATCCACAGGAAGCACTCCCTGTAAAGAATAAGCAATCCATAATTTAAAAGCATTATATAACTAGAAAAGACATACAGAAAAATAGTTTTTAAAATAATCAATATTTACACTGAAACAAATAGAAACAAAAAAAGTGTGCATTTTCTTGTGCAATACACCTTTAAACAGAGAGCTGATAGAATTTTATTCCTTACCACTGAATTAAGGGGGAAAGGAACTCCAATTAAAGACGCCATCAATGGTGCGATGTCAGCCTACAGACAGATAAAGGCCAGTTCTATGAGGTCTACAAGTGCCACAAGAAAAGGGTGCAGCTTAATCCAATTACATTTTGAAATAATCACATTCGTTACAATCCATTATCTTTAAACTATTTCATAGCTAATGTTAGATGGATCTTGGCTGAAAGCAGGGAATACCAGAGGAATGTCTATCTGTATTTCATTGACTATGCAAAGGCATTTGACTGTGTGGATCACAACAAACTGTGGCTGACTCTGAGAAGAATGGAATCCCAGAACACTTGCTTGTGCTAATGAAAAATCTATACTTGGACCAAGAGGCAGTAGTCAGAACAGAGCAGGGTAACACTGCATGGTTCAAAATTGGGAAGGACATACGCCAGGCATGTGTCCTGTCTCCATACCTTTTCAACCTGTATGCAGAACAGATTATCCAGGAGGCTGGGCTCTATGAGGAGAAATGTGGGGTCAGGATTGGTAGAAGATCTATCAACAATCTGCATTATGCAGATGACACAACCCTGTTTGCTGAGACTGAGGAGGACCTGAAATGCTTGCTGCAGAGGGTCAAGGACTGCAGCCTTCAATATGGATTGAGGTTCAATGTCAAGAAGACAAAGATTCTCACCACTGGACCAAGTGGCAGCATCAGGATGGATGGTGAAGAGATTGAGATGTACTCAGCTTTAGTTTGCTTGGCTCCACAGTCAATACTCTTGACACTAGTAGCCAGGAAATTAAAAGATGTATTGCGATGGAAAAGTCTGCTGTTAGGGACCTCTCCAAAGTAATGAAGAGCAATGGTGTCTCTCTGGAGACTAAGGTGCATCTGATACAGGCCATGGTCTTCACAATCACTTGTTATGCATCAGAGAGTTGGACAATGACTAGGAAGGATAGAAGGAGAATTGATGCCTTTGAACTGTGGTGCTGGAGAAGAGTATTGAGGGTACCATGGACTGCTAAGAAAACAAACAGATTAATCCGGGAGAGGGTTAAACTGGGCTGCTTCTTGGAGGCAAGGATTCTGAGGCTTCGTCTGACATACTTTGGGCATATTGTAAGGAGTGACTGGTCCTTGGAGAGGGACATCATGCTTGCGAGGGTGGAGGGACAGTGCAGGAGAGGAAGACCCTCTATGAGGTGGATTGATTCAGTGACTGGGGTAATCGGGGTGGGTGTAGCGGAGACAGTGCGATTGGCACAGGACAGAACAGAGTTTAGGGCTGTTGTACATAGGGTCGCTGAGTCACAAGCAACTTGACGGCACATAACAATAACAACAACACATGCTGACTGGTGATGTGGGTCAGTGATTTATGGGCTGGACACAGCTGAAATTGAGAGGAGGATTTTGATCCGGAACATTGCAGCTCAGCAGGATCTAACAACAATAACAACAAATGACTGTCGTCCAACAGTGCTATGCCTACACAAATATGAAAGTTATTCCTTTTGAACAGCCTATCTTCAATAATGAGAAGTTTACACTTTATTTTTTTAATAATATTGCTACTCTATGAGGTTCACTGTGCATCTCCCCTAAACATAAAGTACCCAGCTGAATAATCTACATTGTTATTTTTTCCCTATTTGAATTATAAGTTTGATAGATAGAATTAAAGGTAAAAAAGTATGTATCAATTCTTAAAAAAAGGAAACAAGCATGACATACTACAGGTAAGAAATCATAACAAGTTGATGCATTTCTATGCTTAAAGTAAGCAAGGCAACCAGGACGAGGAGTCACAGCAATTGAGCAGGCGTGCAGATTCCAGTTCCTAAAATAATTCTTTAATTATTCACTGTTACCTGAGGGAGTATTTTCATCTTAGTTTCACTTGAATCTTTTTAAATTTTGACACAGAAAGATTATTTTAGTAAAATATTTACAAATATTCCCTTAGTATACTGGAATGTCTTAAATTATCTTTTATAAATATTGTTACCATACCAATCCTTTTCTTTTACTTATTTAAAATTTTAAGTGATAAAATGAAATTGTAAAGTTATTAATTGAATACAGATACCTGATTGACATCAAGCCTCTTCAAGTTCTCCAATTTCCACTCTAAAAGACACAATCAAAAGATTTAAACATAAAATAAAATTTAAAGGCACAATTAGACATGAGACCTGATGATCATAAGATCAAATGAGTAATAATTAACCATCTTATCAATAGTGAGTGGTCAATACATGATAGAAAGTGTAGATATCTGAAATGATTCTGTAACTTAAGCCAAGCTGGACTATAAAGAGTACTCAATAAGGCAAAGGTGGCCATTTTTAAAATTACATCTTAAAGGAAAAGTCAGAAAATAAATATTTGGCGTTTTCAATATTGAGTCATTTAACTTTTTTAAAAAAAAATTATTAATTTTAATGAACATATACAGAGATTCTGTATTTCCATTCATTCACTGTTACATTTTTTTCTCTACCCCCCACCCAGTTTGCTCTTCTCTTTGAAAAGCAAAAGATAAACTTCACTTAGCAGTAAATGTATCACAGTATCAAAAGGTTAATAGGAGGGAAGACAGGAGAAAATGACACAGTAAAAACAGCCGTCAGCATAACTAAAACCAAGGACAATCCTGTTCTGCACAGTTAAGGAGGCAACTGATGGTCTTTAAGTGAACTCAGGAGCTTCTCTATAACGGCCCTGGTTCTGAATGAACTATAGCTATGATGCTCCTATGTAGATCCTAATACAATATATGGTGGGCTCCAGGACCAAACTTTTGAGTTAGAAGACAAGTGTATTACTGTGTACAATATTCAAGGACTCCCAAATTGCCTTGTTGTTTTGTCATTAGGTGTCATTGAGTATGACTCATAACAACAGTATAAACAACATATCAGAACCCTGTCCTATCCTTAGCATCTCTGACATGTTGCTGTTGTTATTGTTGTTGTTATGTGCCATTGAGTTGCCCACGACTCATAGTGACTGATGTACAGTAGCTCTGAACCTGCCCTATCCTGAGCCAGTCTTACAGATTCCAACACAGCTAACCCTATTGCCCCAGTTACTGTGTCAATTCATCTCATCTGGGGTCTTCCTTTCCTAGGCTATCCCTCTACCCTTCAAGTATGGTGTTCTTCTCTAAGGACTGGTCCCTCCTGGATGTATACCCAAAGTATGTGAGACGGAGTTTCAAAATCCTTGCTTCCAAGGACAAACTTGATTTCACCCTCTCCAAAACAAGCCTATTTGTTTTTCTGGCAGTCCATGATATATTTAATATTCTTCTCCAGCACCACAGCTCTAAGGCATCAATTCTTCTCCTATAATCCTTAGTTACTTTTCAGCTCTCTAAAGCATAGCAACTAATTGCAAAGACTGTGGCTTGGAACAGGCACACCTTGGTCTCTGACTCACTCTACTACTGCAGTCACTGTGTCAATCTATCTTGTTGAAGGTCTTTCTCTCTTTCACTGGTCCTCCACCTTTCCAAGCATGATGTCCCTTTCCAAGGACTCTCCTCTCCTGGAAACATGCCCACAGCATGAAAGACAAAGTTTCACCACCCTTGCTTCCAAGGAGAATTCGAGCTGCACTTTTCCGAACACAAGCCTGTTCACTTTTTTGGCAGTTCATGGGCTATTCAGTCCTCTTCTTCAACACCACAACTCAAAGACATCAATTCTTTTCTTTTCTTTATTTATAGCCCATCTCTTAGATGCATAGCAAGTGATGAAAAGACCAAGGCATACACATGTAAAATCTATGCATCTGCACATTGAAGATGAGGGCACTTAGCCTGTTTTCACTAAAGAGGAAAGGTGATGCTGTGGTAAAACTCAGGTGCTGAAAGGAAGGTTTAAACACATCCAGAGGCCACAGGAACAAAGAGCTGGAGATGTGTTCCTATAGAAGTGAGCCTTAAGAAGCCCTGGTAGCAATTCTGTTGTATCACATGGCATCATTGAATCTGAAACAACTGTAAACAAAAAACAAAAGAAGCCCTGGTGGCTCAGTACCTAACGTACCCAGTAACTAACAGAAAGATAAGATGTTCAAACCCACCAGCGACCACTTGGGAGAAAGACTGGCAGTCTCCTCCCTTAAAGATGGAAGGTTTCACAATGACCAGTTGCAATGAGACTGAATCGACTTGACAGCCATGGGTTTGGTGGGTTTTGGTCTTTTGATTTTGTTTTTGGGGTTTTTTTTAATTATAAAATTTCATTTGCTGAATATCTCAGTAAGATGGAGAGATGAGAGACATTTCCATCCTATTTTCATCAGCTTTTTTGTTTTTTATTGCATTCTTCTGATCTCCTTGGTGGCAGTTATCACCTAAAAGTTTTCCTTACAAGTTTTAGATCTCCCACTAGAATGTACTGTGAAAGGAAGGACTATCCCAGCAACATGCAAGCCACCAGACTACAACAAACTGAAGGACCAAGAAGCAGGCCTAGGGGTCCCCTTCTGAAACACACCACAATACAGAACTGACAGACCCAGAAGCAGGCCTGGGGGTTCACTTCCGAAATAACATGGACTGGAAGTATCTATGGCAACGTCTAATAACTTGTACTCTTTAACCAGAGTTCTAGATGATTCTAATGCAACTGATTCAGAGAAAAGCATTGGGGATAGATTTCATTTGGCCACATTAGTAAAACTTTCGAAACTTTGAACAGACCTTACTTTACAAAATCAACAGGGCTTCAGAAAAAAAAAATTCCTGTTCTTCATGGACTGTGGAGCGAGACAGGTTTGGACAACACGGAGAGCCTTTAAAAACAGTACAAGGAGGTCAGAACCTGATGTCCCTTGTGAAAATATGAGCAGTGACATCTGAGTGATTTATAAGATGGATATCTTTGTAGGTTATATTTGACTCAAGGGTTTCATATACATCCCAGAAATAATAAGATTTAAGTAGAAGAAAACCACAAACTCAGGACAGACTAGAACTGCCTCACAATCTTTCAGATGTTAAATCTTTATGGTGAGCGGGACTGCCTCGTTCTTCTCCCCGGCCAAGGCTGGCAGATTCAGTTGCTGGCCTTTCAGTTAACATCAGTCCAATGCTTAAAAGAACAATAGTGTAATTCATGCTACAACTTTCATAATACATAGTATGCCAACACTTAGGAAACATGAGAAAGTAACACAGAATCTGGAGAAGGTGAGGAAACAGGGAGACTTCCAACAAGACGGACTAACGCACTAGCTGCAGCATTGAGCTCAAACAGTAGCCACTGTGAGGCCGACATGGGTACACGAAGTCACCACGAGCCGGACCCAACGCCGGAGCACCTAACAGCAACACTGCCCAGGAACAGCAAGCATGAGCATCAAAATGAAAGAGTTGAATTAATAAAAAGTGATTCTTTTAAATTAAACTATTTGGTATGTTTTTAAATGCCATCCCTTCTTTTAAAAACAAAGCTAAATGATTATACCTTTTAAAAATTCATCATCAAATTGCTGAGTTGATGTTTTTTGGGAAGACTTGATTCCAGCTCCCCAGGCAACTAAAGGAGTGAGGGTCTCTGCAGGATGGCCAGCCCCGTGGGACCCTACAGAGAAGACACAAGGTTAACAGACAGGTAAACATAATATTCCTTCTTCACTTCTAAACTGCTTTAAGTAGGTGATACATGTTTAGCTAATCCTAGCTACCACACTTCCAAATGTAACCTTTTAATGTAACATTTGTTTGACAATTTTCCCATAAAGTATATCAGACAATCAAATGGACAAAAGTAAATAAAACTGTAGAATGTCTGTGGTGTTTCTGTGTCATAATGAAAAATAAGAACACACACAAAAATTTCAAATCTTTAAATATATCTCAACTGATTCATACCTGTGATGAGATACAAGTATCAAAACAATTTATGTGCCATGCACTATAGTTTTTAGAACAGTAATAATACATAAACATATGAATCAGTAAGGTTTTTCTCTCTGTGAGCATGTAGAAAGTTGTTTCTGTTTTTTTGAACCAAAAAAAAAACAGTCTTAAATAAGATTTCAGAATAGAAAAAAAAACAACCACAAAATCTTCACCAAAGCACATTTTAGGGCTTGTTGTTACGCACCTTCGAGTCACCTGTGACTCATATAGTGACCCTATGTACGTGACCTTTGAATCCTGCCCTATCCTGAGCCAATCTCACCGTGTCCGACAGACCTAAGTCCATTTCTCCAGTCACTGAGTCAATCCGTCTCATCCTCAGGCTTCCTCTCCTGTGCTGCCCCTCCATCCTTCCAAGCATGACGTCTTCAAAAACCAGTCCCTCCAGGCCATGTGTGCAAAGTATATGAGAAATCCTTGCCTCCATGGGGCAGCTTGGTTTCACCCTCTTAACAGTCTATAATATGCTTAAAAACATTCTTGTCCAGCATCACAACTTAAAGGCATCAGTCCTCCTTCTATTATCCTAATTGTCCAGTCCTTGACTGTACAGCAAGTAATTGCCAATACCATGGCCTGTAACAGGCACATCTCCAGACTGGCATCATTGCTCTTCAGTACTCTAGCAAGGTCCCTGACAGCCGACTTTTTCAAGGCAATTAATTTTTAAGGGCTTAAGAAAGGTTATTCTATATTTCTACACTCAAAGACACTAGAGTAGAAAGTAACTCTGGTGGTGCCCTGGAAAGCCCAATGGGGCTTAGAAATCTGAAGATTTCCCATCTTTGAAACCTATGGGGTAGCTATGAGTCAGGATGGATTTGATGACAGTGGGTTAGACCATAAAGCTCTCACTGTTTCTCAAATTGTATAGGTTTTGAAGTCCCAGTTAAAAATTCGGATGAAAAATAATAGGAAAAGAGTTGACAGTGGCTCAGCATTTATTCAGGACAGAAAAACAAATAAGAACATTGAATATTTTGTTTAAAAAAGGTGAATGAGATGTGTGGTTCTACTACAAGTAGAGCTATAAAATCACAACAGGATGATGTAAGTTTGAGAAATACCTCAAATGTCTGGGAGAATAAGATAGTTCACCAAAAGTTCTTCATAAATAAAAAATGCATAGTGATAATATAATTAATATAGTGGTTAGTACAAAAAATTGTTGGATATAAATGATTAAGTATTTAGAATATAAATCACATCTCTCCTATGAGAAAATATATTCCAGATGGATTACAAACTTAACCTAAAATACATGAAAATAAAAACCTGAAAAGGAAAGTAAATCCAGAGTCACAAGAAGAGAAGCCTAACCTCTGAATCCGAGTCAGTAAACTGATGATATAAAAATTAAAAATGTTACTGAGCAAGATAATCATGAACAAAACTAAAACAATAAAGGAAATGTAAGAACTATAGGAATCAGCAACTTTATTACTAAGCTCTTAACCAATAATAAGACAAATGTTAGCTGCTTAACTTTAAAAGTGGGAGAAAGACAAGGGAGAAAGAAAATATTTTAAACACTCAACTTCATTGTCAATAAAAATGCAAAGTGAAGTAAAGATATATCCCCCCCTTTTTAAAATAAGAAAGATTGAAAAATATCCACTATTCAAAAGGGTGATGGTCTTCTTGTATCCCAACAGAACCACCCTCAGGCGACCGTCCAGTGGATTTTCAGAGGCAGTTAATCACACAGGATTAAAATGCCCATCCTTCTTCCACAGAGCAGCTGGTGGGTTCAAAGCACATGCCTTTGGGATTGTACCACTGCTTCTTACCACAAGGCCACCACGGCTCCCTGCTCAAAAGGGGATAAAAGCTCAAAATGCCACCACTAATAGAAGGGGACAAGGATGTAAACTGCTTGTGCTCACTGTTAGAATAGTCATATACCGGAAGTCTCTTTCTCCCTCCCTCCCTCCCTCCTTCCCTCTCTCTCCCTCTCAAACTAACTCTCCCTCTCCCTTTCCTACTCCCTCTCCTTCCTCTTCCTCTCACTTTCCCTCTCCTCCTCCTCTCTTTCTCCCCCCCCCAATCTCTCTCCCTCCCTCTCCCTCTCTCTTTCTCTCCCCTTCCCTCTCTCTCCCCATCAAGGCAGAACTGGCTCATCATAGCTGATGCTGCCTCCGGTTTCTATGACTACAAATCACAAAATGAGATTGTTAATCTTCCATGCTTGGATTTAAACCACCAGAGGAGTGTGACCTTTGGGTCACAACGTTAGAATTCTGTATTATGATTTGAGAACTGAAACCAGTCTTGGCCTCGTTTTGTTATCTGCACACACTTGTTTGCTTTGAGAATCTCACAAGGAAGATTCTGGGATTCATGTGGGGTAGAATTTGAGAAACCCCTCACCCTGTTCAGGCCTCACTTAAAGTCATCTCCAGGCAGATCAATTAGAAGGGCTTTTCTTTTCTTTTTTTATCCACACTTGCAGCTTTCTCAGTTTCTGTATGAGAATATATTCCTCTTATAATTGAGGGGGGAAATGCTTAATGTGAGATCGGTCTCTTTTTAAGCTAGCATTTTAAGTGCACAATTATTATGTGCTAGACAATTTGCATAGACCAAGACATTTCATTCTTTGGACATTATAAGATCCTTGCAAACACATTTATTACTACTTAATTATAAAATATACATCATCTGTAGCAAGCTAACTAACCCCAGTCTGTCATTCCATGGTCAGAGGTAAGGATAAATGTAGTCTTCCCGTCATTTCCATAAAAATGTTTAAATATAGACACAACATTTTTCACTCCATCATCCACTATTTTAATATTGTCTTTGTATTCTCTGTTTTAAAATAAATGGAAGAGCAAATAAATTTACATTAATTTATAGAAATCAAATGCATTCAATTTAAATTCATTATACTAAAAGTCAACAACGTAAAATGTTTTTAGATTTCATCATTGATGCTTAAAAATCACAGCAGTCACAGGTGTTTTATTTTTTTTAAATAAACAAAAGAACTGATAATAGCTTTCAGAGATGGGGTAAAAAGAAGATAGCAATTGTTATTGTTGTTATGTGCCGTGTAGCTGCTTGCAACTCATTGAAACTCATAGCAACCCTGGGTACAACAGCTCTGAACCCTGCTCTATCTTGAGCCAAACTTATTGTCTCTGACACACCTACTCCCATTAACCCAGTCACTGAGTCAATCCATCTCATCCAGGGTCTTCCTCTCTTGCACTCTCCCTCTACCCTCCCAAACATGAAGTCCCTCTCCAAGGACTTGTCCCTCCTTGCAACATGTCCAAAGTATGTCAGACGAAGCCTCAGAATCCTTGCCTCCAAGCAGAAGCCTGGTTTCACCGTCTCCGGGATGAACCTGTTTGTTCTTCTGGCAGTCCGTGGTATATTCAATCCTCTTCTCTAGCACCACAGCTCAAAGGCATCAATTCTCCTTCTATCATCAGCTATTTGATGCCTAGCAAGTAATTGTGAAGATATGGCCTGGATCAGGTGCACCCTAGTCTCTAGTCTGATATATTTGCTCTTCAGTACTCTGGAGAGGTCCCTGACAGCAAACTTTCCCAATGCAATTCATCCTTTGATTTGCTGGCTGCTGATACCAAGAGTGTTGATTGTGGAACCAAGCAAACTGAAGCTGTTAGCAATCTCAATCTCTTAACCATCTATCATGATGCTGCCAATCAGCCCAGTGGTGAGAATCTTTGTTTTCTTGATGTTAGGCTTCAATCCATATGTAAGGCTGCAGTCCTTGACTTGCTGTGGCAAATGCTTCAGGCCCTCCTCAGTTTTGACAAGCAAGGTATGACATCTGCATAATGCGGATTGTTGATGAGTCTTCCTCCAATCCTGATGGGAATCCACATTCCTCCTCATAGATGCCACATTGCTCCTCATACAGCCCAGCCTCCCAGATGATCTGTTCTGCATATAAATGAAAAGGTATAGAGATAGCACACATCCTGGCACACACCCTTCCCAATTTTGAACCATGAAATGTTTCCCTGCTCTGTTCTGAGGACTACCTCCTGGTCCAAGTATAGGGTTTGTATAAACACAATCAAATGTTCTGGGATTCCCATTTTTCTCAGAGTTAGCCACAGTTTGTTATGACCCACACAGTCAAATGCTTTTGCATAGTCCATGAAACACAGAGATTTTTCTGATATTCTTTGCTTTCAGACAAGAGCCAAGATCCATCAAACATTAACTATAATATCCCTAGTATCACAGTGTCTTCTAAAGCAGCCTGCGTATCTTGCAATTCTCTGTTGATGCGCTGTTCCAGTAGTTTTTGGATAATTTTCAGCAGAATCTTGCTTGAATGTGATATTAATGATATCGTTCAATAATTTCTACACTCTGTTGGAAGAATGATGATGAATGAAGCATATAGAATAAACTATATTAATAAACAACCTGGCTCTAATAGATGTCATTTTGACCACTATATCATTTGATATCTCATAAATTACTCTGCATTACATTAGTAGTTTAATATTTTAGTTGTTTTCACAATTACTAAGAAAATATAAATATTTTTAATAATTCAAACAGAAAGCTACTTCAAAAAATCAAACACAACATTAAAATTACCTGGAGTATGGTCGATGAGCATGTCCATTTGTATCTATTCCTAATAAGTACAAGAAAAAAAATAATTTCTCTTCATTTAATTTAGCAAACAAAGATTGATTGTCTTTGGCAGTATGAAAGAATTCCTGTATGTAAAAAAATAGTTTAAAAATAATTTAATTTACATTATTAAACACTGGTGAAAATACTTAATTTGAATTACCTGTAATATAAAATTAAATTACCTTACATTGCTTAAATTGGTCCTCATGACCTACAAAACTCAATATCCTTGATTTCAGGTCAGACTGTGCCAGGTAAGTGAACTATCCTCACCACCATCACTAGGTTTATTTATAGAAAAGATATCTTGATCTCATAATATCACTCACCTCATTCTAACAAAATAAAAATACAGCAGGGAAAAAAAAAGAAACCCTGTAGTAAAAGCCAAAAATAAAATGATAGTGATAACAAATTAGAAAGCATTATCATTATGAAATATATTTCTGTTCCCTATAGACCCCAGCTGAGAACAGGACAGTGAATAAGGATGACAGAAAAACTGATGCCTTTGAGCTGTGGTGTTAGAGAAGAGTATTGACTAGCCTGTGGACGGCCAAAACACCAAATATGTTTTAGAGATGGTGAAACCGGAGTGCTCTTTGGAGGCAAGAATGATGTGGCTTTGCCTCACATACTTCAGGCATGTTGCTAGGAGGGACTATTCCTTGGAAAGGGACCTGATGCTGGGAAGGGTGGAGGGTCAGTGAAGGAGAGGAAGACCCTCAATCAGGGGGACTGATGTGGTGACTGCCACAGTAGGCTCCTGTGTGTCAGGAAGTGTGGAAATGGCACAGGATAGAACAGGGTTCAGATCTTTTGTTCACAGCACTGAGTCATTCTCAACCCAAGAGCACCTAACAACAACAGCGGGCCCCAACACTCAAACACCCTCTGCTCTCAAGGTGGCTGTGAATCGTAACAGGTGGTGACACCCATCTTTCTCCAGAGTACTGCTGGGGGATTAGACCTTCTGGAGATGTGTGCCCTGTGGCTCACAGCACAGGACACTGCAGACTGTGCCACCAGGGAACCAACACAAGCTGTGTCACTCCAACACTAGTAGTGCTACCCCAACACAGCAGTGTAACCCCCAACACTAGTAGAAACTGACACTTGCAGTGGGGTAGGATTACCCACCACACTCGCTGTGTTATGCCCAACACTAGTAGTATTACCTCCAGCACTAGCTCTGTATTTTACCACCAACACTAGAAAGAGGAAAAACCAAAAGCATAAATAAAAAATCAGGCTAGTCAATCCCATCAGGCTTGAACTAAGCAGATTCAGAAGTAGGGAACAAAGGATCAACTAACATCAAGAAGATAGAACTGGACAGTGACGACTATCCCTTACACCTGAGATCCTGTGTGGACCGGAGAGAGAGCACTATGGCTCCAGAGATGGTGAGACGAAGAAAAGGCAGCTGCATGGTCATCTGTACAGAATCAGTGGAGGCCGCAGGAAGGACGGCTAAGAAGAGGCTGCCTCAACTATATCCCAAGTTGCTTATTTTTTTCCAATTTGCATTGTAATTTATTACTTCCCTAATAAACTCTTTAGTCATGAAAAAAAAATCATCAGGCTAACTAGAAACCCCTATCCCTATCCTGCTCAACCATGGGAACCACACTCGTGATTCTAGAATTCATGAGATTTTGGCTTTGTACGTGAAACTAGATGTCAAGAAATGGGGGCGGGGGGGGAATAAATGAACAGAAAACTCTTCAATCTGACATTAACGTAATGGATTCTATTAGGTGATGTTATCAAGGTATTCCAACATTCGCCCCATTAGCCACATATGCACTCTCCAGCTCAAAACTGCATTGTCCTCGAGAGGGAACAAACTGAAATCTGGGTCTCCAGTGGTTTTTTCCAAGAATGTAAATAGCAAAGAAGGAGACTGACCATGCTTCTGCTGTGGAACCACAGCTTCGGGTTAGCCGTGCCACTCCCAACAGACAGGCAGCGCTCCTATGTGCTCCCTAGAGTGTCAGAACACTGAAAGAAAATATGAGTTAAATGGTAGGCTAAGTCCTCCAGGTTTGCATTTCAATAGAATAAGTGATGATTAGCAACAAAATTTGCTAATTCTTTCCAAAAAGAAATTCCATTGTAACTTGAAAGTTATCCCTGTTGGTGAAATAATTATGAGAAAAAAGAAAACTTTAAGGGTAAATGTCCAGATGAGAACAGTTATTCGACTCCACCAGCCAGCTCTGACACGTGGGGACTCTGTAAGCAGCACAAGGCAGTGCTGGTTGACACGACACTGCGCCAGGCTCTTCGTCGTCCTGCTGTGCTGTAGCCTTTGGTGCACTCTGTCTACCCATTCATCTAGATAAGAATTTCCCCCTTTTTCTCTGACTCTCTAGCTCTGGTTGCATAGTGCATAACCTTGCAGGTTGCTAATCAAACATTAGCAAGTCAAATTTACTAGCTGTTCCCTAGGACAAAGACAAGCAGATTCCTCTGGTCAAGAACAGTCCAGTATAAATGCAGAGCTGTCCAGCCGAGATCACTGGAGAGTAGACTCTGACTCGATGACAGTGAGATTGGTCCTACTTCTCCAAGCCCCAAGTTTTTCTCAAGCAAGTGGACCCTCCCAGTAAGATGCCCAAAGTATGTAAGACCAAGTCTCACCATCCTTGTCCTAAGGGGCGACCTGGCTGCACCTCTTACAAGGCAGATTTGTTTATTCTTTTGACAGTCCTCAGTATATCATATATTCTTTATCTCCATAATTGAAAGGGATCAATAATTCTCCAGCCTTTCTTATTCACTGTCCAGTTTTCACACGCATATGAAGAAACCATGGTTTAGATCAAGCACACCTTAGTCTTTAAACTGACATCCTTGCTCTTTAGCACTGCAAAGACATTCTTGGCAGCAGGCTTCTCCACTGCAATGAGTCATTTAATTTCTTGACTGCTGCTTCGGTCGGCACTGATGATAAATCATAGTAAATGTAAATCCTTGACAATTTCAATTCCCCCTCCCCCCCCATTGATCATGATATTGCTTGGTCCTATTAGAGGATTTTTGTTTTCTTTACGTTGCAATCCCAACTGAATGCTAGAGTCTTTGAACTTCACTAGTTAAGTCCTTCAAGCCTTCTTCCTGTTCAGCTAGCAGGGCTGTGCCATCTGTGTAATGCAGGTTGTTGATGAGTGTTCTTCCAATCCTGATACCACACTCTTCCTCATACAGTCCAGTTTCTCCAATTATTCTCTCAGTATACTGACTGAATAGGGACTGTGAAAGGATGCTAAGCTGAAGCACATCTTCCTTGGTTTATATCTTCTCGTCTGTTTTAACAACTACTTCTTGTTTTGTGCACCAGTTCCATAGAAAAACAATTAGAGTTCCACACTCACATTCTTTGCAATGTAACCCATAATTTATTATGATCCAAGTGGTGGGATGTATTTCTAAAGTCAATAACACACCAGTCAACCTATTTCCAGTACACTCTACTCTCACTCATGATCTATCTGACATCAGTACAGGTATTCCTGGTTCCACAGTTTTTTCCAGTTTGACTGTCTTAAAGAACCTTGTTGAATTACTGCTCCAGTTATATTTAAATTATCTGTTGCAGGATTTAACTTGTGTGTGTATTTACTAGTAACGTTCTAGAATTCTGTTGGATCATCCTTTTTTCTTTTTTTTTTTGTTAGTAGTCACAAATATGGAACTCTTCTAGTCAGCTGGCCAGGTAGCTATTTTCAAAATTTCTTCACATGGCTGAATGAGCCCATCCAGGGCTGCATCTATTTTTCAGAACACTTCAGTTGATGTCCTGTCAGTTCCCGTAGCAGTGAAACTTAAATTTCTAGCACTGGTTTTTAATTATATGCTACCTCCTGAAATGGTAGAGCATCCATAAACTCTTTTGTATATAAATAGTTTATCAATAATTCATTGAACACTTAATTGATGTTAAGTGAACACAGAGGAAAATACAAATGTAGGAGTATATTTGCAAACGATCATAAAAGATCACATTATACTTTTACTTGGATCTGTGGTCAGGTCGAGGTCTTCGTACCACCAGGAAGCTGCGCAGCCACCGGTGCGACCAGAAGTGGCATGATAAGCAGTACAAAAAAGCCCATTTGGGTACAGCTCTGAAGGCCAATCCCTTTGGAGGCGCATCTCATGCAAAAAGAATTGTGTTGGAAAAAGTGGGTGTTGAGGCCAAGCAGTCAAATTCTGCCATTAGAGTGTGTCAGAGTCCAGCTCATCAAGGGCAAGAAAATCACAGCCTGTGTACCTAACGGTGGATGCTTCAATTGTATTGAGGAAAACGATGAAGTTCTTGTTGCTGGATTTGGTCGCAAAGATCATGCTGTTGGTGACATTGCTGGAGTCCACTTTAAGGTTGTCAAAGTGGCCAATGTATCTCCTTTGGTCTTATACAAAGGCAAGAAGGAATGGCCAAGATCTTAAAGTTTTGATGAAAATGTCATACTAATAAATTTCTATAAGCCAGGAAAAAAAAAGATCAGATTATGGCCAAGCCATTCTGGTAAAAAGCCTCTAGTGGGAAATGAAGGAAAGCTTCTTATAGGGGATGAATTATGCATCGTAATTTGGAGGTGAGGAACAACAGGATGGAAAAAGAAGAGCGCCTATACTCACCTTTGAGGTTCTCATAAATTTTTCAGGGTCTAAATTCTACTGTAGTCCCAGTGAAACTGTGATAACCATCGTTATTAAATAGTCTAACATTCTCCTCACTTTGTCTTTAGGAACCTTGGGTAGCTTATCATTACTTGCTTTTTGTATGTATGCAACGCATCTCAGTTTTCATATGTATGAACCCGTGAACTTATTCATTTAATCTTTTTTGAGAGTAAACATGAGTTTAAAAACATTATCTCCTTTATCTTATACTATAGATCTGTTATCACTTCTCTGAGTATGTTCACACACCTCACATAACCTCACAACTGCAAGAGGCTGTGTACAGTAGTCAATGAAAGAAAATGTAACTATAGTGGCTAGCCATATAAAAAATGGAAGGGCAGAGTCCAAACATCTAACAGAAGGGTCTTTCTACTGTTATAAATAAAAATTTATAATCTGCTATTTTAAAATTTATTTAGGGCGAGCTCTGGTGGCATAGTGGCAAGAAGCTGCAACTGCAATCTCAGGGATGCACAGTTCAAATCAACCAGATGCTCTGCTGGAGAAGGAGGAACAATCTCCTCCTGTACCAGTCAGATCTGATTTGATGGTACACACAAAAAAATAATGAAATAAAATTAAAAAAAATAAAAAATTTAAAACTTATTTAGGTTGTATGGATACTATGGGATGTGTAATTTCGTAGAAATCATTATTTTTTTTAAAAAATAGCCTGCTGCTCTATCGAACTTCCAAGTTGATGCAGGCAAGAAATAACTGAGATTCTTTCACTTAGAAATCCATTTCTGAAAGTTTAGGTGCAGATATGTGTGCTGTGGAACAAACACTTACCTTTACATTGTCAAAGACCCACGTATCCAGTTTTGATGCATCCTGAGCACCAAAGTCATCTTTTTCCATACCATAAGCCTGTGTGTAAATATGGTCTCCATTAACACCTGAAATGGAAAGGAATAAATGTAAAAATATGTACTTTCAAGCTCTCATAAGATATGGGATAGTAATCTAAAGGGTTTTATTTAGAACCGAAAGTTTTCAGAATGCACTCTGTTCTGTTATGGGGAAACAAATGATGCCAAGAATAATAAACACTCGTTTAATGCCTACTACGTGTCATGAATTCACAATCAGTACCCACGTTAGTGGGAGCCAAAAAATCAAAAGCCATGTTGCATGGGGGAAATGGATTGAAAAGAATCTCTGAAAAGTGCTAATAAAGCAATGATGTCAGTTTAAAGACTAAGGTGCACCTAATCCAAGCCATGGTCTTTTCAATTACTTCCTGTGCATCTGAAAGCTAGACAATGAATAAGAATAACAGAAGAAGAATCAACACCTTTCATTGTGATGGTGGAGAAAATGAAGGGCTACCCTATAGACTGAAAAACAAAACACACACAAAAACCAAACAAACTATAATTTATCTCAGAGGACGTTCAGCCAGGGAGCTTAGAGGCAAGGATGGTGAACGTCACCTCACACAGTCTGGGCATGTGGTCAGGATGAGTCAGCCCTTCGGGAAGGACATCATGCAGGAAAGGTGAAGGGTCAGAGAAAGACAAGGTGGCTCCCAACAGATGACCTGACTTAGTGGGCATGCGCATATCGGAGATCATGAGGACGGCACAGGGTGGGGCAAGTGCAGGGTTATCGTTCAGAGGGTCGTTACACGTTGTAGCTGACTGGACAGCATCTAACAACATGTTCCACAGCCATGAAATGTACTTTAACATAGGCTATCCTGTGTCATCATCACATTAACACATTCTACTCTTATCGCTAAAGCACGTGGAAGTTCATTACATTGAGAAGGTTACACTGCTGAGAACTGATGGAATAAAAACGGCTGTCAAGATTTGTCTCTTTTTAGGAATTAAACTACTCATGGGATTTGCGACTCAGAATATTATAACAAAACCAGATGAAGTTCTTCAGTTTCTTAAATGACCTAAAGCAATAAAGAAAATCTCAGGTATTTCATTTCCCAATCCATTATATGGGCATAAAAAAAAATCTGTATTTTTCTTATATATGTGAATAAGAAATCACAGTTGCACTGGAGTTAAAGCACTCAGCTATAAGCTCAAAGGCTGGTGACATTCAAACTCTCTACATTAAAAGAGAAAGCTGTAGGAATCTACATCACTAATGATTTGCAGCTTTAGAACCTTACAAGGCAGTTCACCTGTATTCCACATGGTCACTATGACAGCAACGGTCACTATGACAGCAAGGAGCTTGGGTTGTCTCTTGTTAGGAGGCTCAGTAGTGCTCAGGGAGCGCTGGTGGCTTAGTAGTAAGGAACTGAGTTACCAATGCAAAGGTAAATGGTTTGGATCCATCAGTTGCTCAGAGAGAAAAAGAATAGGCAATCTCCTCCTGTGCTTAACTACCTCGGAGAACCTGTTGGAAGGCCAATTGTGGGTCGGAACTGAATTGACAGTACACAACAACAACATCCAGTGCTAAGGGAGCGCAGCTGTCATTGTCCAGAGGGAATGGGGCTGCTAAGCCCAAGGCTGCACCTCTCTGGCAAAGAAGAGAAAAGGAACAGAGTTTTTAACATGTGGAACAAGAAAGCTCTCAGTTCTAAAAACCATACAGTACAGAGTCCAAATTTCATTTTTACAGAAACTACACTAAAGGACATGCTGAAGTTTGTGTTGGCATAAGGCAACTCAGTGGCACGTAACAAAAACAAAAACTATTTTACATGGACTGCATAGTTTAATCTTCAAACCAAATCTATGAAATGGACATTATTGTTATCATTGCCTTTTACAGAAGGGAAAGCCAAAGCTTGGACAGGTTATCTAACTTGTTAGGATTATACAGGTTGTAAGTGGTAAGTCATATATATTCTCACTAAAATCACGTTACTATCAATGAATGATGCCCAATATGTCATCAACAAATAAGGGGGAAGCACAGGAGTCACGAGTTGAACTGTGTCTAAAATGCACGCATGGGATGACGTAAGGCAGAAGTTACGTATTGATCCCCAGTGACCACATATATCAAACGGTCACAAGAATATTAAAGGTAAGCTGTTGTTGTTTGCCTTTGAGATGAAACCAACCCATAGCTGACACCTCAGCGGGTTTTCTGAAGCAATAAATCACATGGGAGAAGAATGCCCATCCTTCTCTCTCAGAGCAGCTGTTGGATTTGAACCGCATGCCTTTGGGTTTGCAGTGTAGCTTCTTACCACTAGGCCACCAGAACTCCCTAAGGGTGGGCTACAACACTCTTAATGTCATAGCAGCCATGGAGGATATAAGGCAAGTTTCCCTCAGGTGTGGTCTGAAATATTTTTAACTCAAGATAAAAGGGAAGAAAAGCAAGCAGAAAAGGGGAACCAACCTCAAGGTCACCAAGAAAGAAGAGCTAGGAAATGCAGGTCCTAGTGCCTGGAAACTCCGAGGACAAAACTACACACAACAGAGAGAAAGGCTTCCCAAGAGCCAACACGCTGTATGGACTGTCCGTCTCTCAAACCGTAAGCTCCTGTTTCTTAGTGTCATGTGCCGTGGTATCTCAGTTATGGCAGTACTAGAAACTAAGGCAATTGCCGATCAAACTGACCTGACCAAGCTGTGGAAGAAACAGCTCCATTTCAGAGCTGTTAACATATAAAACAAATGTCTGAAAATCACTCAAGATACAGCAATAAGTTAATGACTAAGAATTGGTAAAGGAATGCATTGCCTCTCTCCTGTATGAAGAAATGACTCTTACCTTTGGTGAACATACGTAAGATATCAAAGCTTCCCCAGCCCCATGAGTACTTGCTTTCATTAAAAAGAGAATCAAATTCTACAGGATTTTCCTTCCATCCTTTGGGTAATCAAGAGAAAAAAAATCACACACAACATTAGTAATATATGGATGACAAATTAAGCCTCTAGCAAAGTAGTCTCCAAATAATGGAAAAACTATTACTCCCAGAGTAAACATAAAATTAATACATTTTATGTCATGTGTGTTATAAACCCAAATTCATTACCATCAAGTTGGAGCCGACTCATAGCTGGCCTTCCGGTGGGTTTACAAGAGGCTGTAAATCACTTAGGAGGAGAGTGTCCATCTCTTTCCTGAGGCGTTCTGGGAGGATTTGAACCACCGGAGAAGCACAGCCTTTGGCTTAGCAGTGCAATTCAGTGCAGACTACATCCCCAGAGCACCCTCGGCTATCAAACCACAATCATTTTCAAAACAGTTATTAACAGAGTGTATATTCTTTTCATTTTTTTGTCCTCAAAGTGACATCTTTGCTTTTAGTTCTTTGTTTTTTAGTTACTTTGTTTTCATATAATCATTGATATCCATTATGTTTTACAATACTAATTGCAATTGATCAAACCCTTTAATCAGCACATCTCCTCAAATAAGCATATACTTCGTACTGATATGTAGCATCAGTTTAGGACTTCAGAGAATAACATAGATTTTATAACATAGAAAACCATAGATTTTGGGGTTAGACCAGTCATTCTTTCAGTAGCACAGGATGATACAAAAACTAAAGCTTTATTCCAAAGTTAATTCCAGTGTGTGCACATGTGAACAAGGCATGCTAAAGTTTTTGCCAAGTCTCACTTCAAAGAAACCCACTTTTAAATTGTAGCATGCTTTTTTAAATTGTAACATGCTTTTGTGGAAATGTTTCCTGTCAAAAACTTCACTAACTAGACAATACCTCTGGCAACAGCACTGACATCTTCATAAAACCCCGCGATCAGGGCCACGTGCCCGGGCCTAGACTCCGTTGGCACCCGGGTGTGCGAGATCCCCCAGCTGCCTTCATGCATCATGATATTCCTAAAAGACATTAAAACGGGGGGCTAACAAATATGATTACATGTCCCCAGAGGGTTTCAGAAAGGAAGATTATCACAGAAGGACTCAAAACCAAAAGACAGTGAAAACTGAAAAGGGGAGGTATTCTTCATTTCTAAGCCCTGTCTCAGCCTTCCCACCAGCTGAATGTGACAGTCCAGGTGAGACCAGTAAAGACCTCCCACCACTCTGCAGAATGATGAGACACCACCACACCATTGCTGTTATAAAACCACAAACAAGACAGCTTGCTACTTAAAGGTAACGGATATATATACAGTATCATTACCTTAACTTTTATTTTATTGAATGTGATGATGGTATTATGACCATGAGAATGACTTTGTTCAGGCTGAGGGGTCATAACTTTTGATGGAATCTTTTAGCAAAAAAAAATCATGAAAAGCATATGTGTGCATGAGCAGGTAGATGCTGCCAGAGAGAGCATACAGAACAGGTCAAAAATCGGTACAGATAGGTTAAGGATATGCAGATACTTATCACGAAATTCCTGTAGCTTATATGGAATTGGAACATCCTTTAAAAAGAAAGAAACAGTGAAGAAATGGCTTCTCTCTTAACTGAAAAGCCTATTTGTAAATTTAAGATTTAAACAAGTTAAAAAAAACTGGTTAAAATATGTCAATAGTCTTTCTATTCTATCACTGTGATTCTCAACATTTTTGAAAAAAAGGAATTGTAACTCCAAGACCAGTAACTAAACAACGAATGCTTCGGATTGTCAAGACAAAGTCTTGACTCTATAGATGTTTAAAAAGGTAATTAAGTGCACCAGTTTAATCATAAAATTTCAGCTTCCCGAGTACAAAAGGAAAACTGGACTTAAACACAACATGACATAGAAGCAAATTTAGACACATCATTTTCAGAACATTCCCTTAAGTTTAGCCTACACTGGAAAAAATAAAAATAGAAACAAAGCCAAAATGGGTTTAGAAAAAATATTTTTTAACTAACAGGGGTTTAGAAGAAGCAGGGAGATGTTGTAAGTGTCAGTTTGTCAGTATTCAACCATAAAACTGACAAAGGTAAGTGTCAAGTATCTGAGCTCTACCTCTTGTCCAAGGGAGCACTGGAAAGCCAGCAGTAAGGAACTGCACTGTCAGCCCAAAGGTACACAGTTTGAACCCACCAGCCGCCCAGAAGGAAAAAGATGGGCAGTACCCTCCCTTGTGATTTTCTGTCTCTGAAAACCTGCTGGAGGGTCAGCTATGAATTTGTTCTAACTCAACGATGTGCAAGAATAAAAACCACCTCCCCTACGTGACAAGGTGTTTCTCTACTTTCTCCAGGCAACATCCAAATGTTTCATCCAAACACTTTGTGTTTGTAGAATCTTATATTATTAAATTTTGCTTTCTAACTTTTATCTAAGGGCACCTGATGGCACACTGGTGAAGCACTTGGTTACTAATTAAAAGGTCATCAGTTCAAAGCCACCAGTCGCTCTGCTGTATAAAAACGTGACAGTCTGTTCCTATCAAGGGTTCAGCCTCAGAAATCCAACAAGCAGTCCAACATGGGTGATAAAAGTAAGGATCACTCAACAGTAAAGGACTGGATGGTTGGGTTTTTTGAAGGGGTTTTTTTTTTCACCTTCTTTAACATTAACATAGCCGATTTTATATTCTTATTTTTTCAATCATCCTAATTTGTTATTTATTTTAATGTTTATTCTACATTTCTTTAAACTACTGCCATCTGCTTCTGAAAAGGCGACTGTCACGTTAAAGTTAGCCATTCATTCATTCCTTCAGTCAGAAAATACTTGCTATGTACTCATGATGTTCTAGGAACTGGAGATAAAGTGGTATCAAGAGCCACCAAAGTCCCAGTCTCACTGGAATGTACAATGAATGAACATACCATGTGACAATGTCCCAAAGCACAATGTGGGATATGACCATGTAAAGCTGTAAAGAATGCTACCATGAGTATTGCTATCCTGCTAGACTTGAAATAAGCCATCTGGGAGGCAGAAAAGGAGAGCTTTTCACAGCACCAAGAAGCGTGATCCAGGGATCTACCACATCCTTGGACCCGAGATTTCTACCCTGAAACTCTGACCCAAAAGAAAGCAACCTGCTATGGGCAAGCAGAGGATTCTATGATCATGGACCGCCAGCAAGAACTCTAGCCATAAGCAAGAACCATTAGCATGCTCCTACCAAGTGTGGATGGTGAAGCTTCATCTCTCAGGCTTTGGGCATGTTCTCAGGAGGACCCAGTCCCTGGAAAGGGACACCACATGTGCTAAACTACTGAGCCACAGATGAGAAGAAGACTCTTTAAAGAGATGGACAGTGGCTATACCAGCAGGCACAAGCAAAGTGACCATCCTGAGGGTGGCGCATGGCCAGCACTGACTCATTCCAGTGTCCATATGGTCACTCTCTCCACAAGGTACAAGTATGTCTCTCTCCCCCTTTTCATCATCTTCATCCATACACCATTATATGGCATTATTATATGCCATTATGTATCCATTACACAGAAACAGGAAGGTGTTGTATGGCTTTGCTTGAAGTCAGGACAACATTCTCAAGAGACAGCTCTGCACCAGCTGACGTGCTCACCTGATAAAGGGGGCATGAGAACGTCCATCTTCATCGAGTTTATAAAGTGCATCTGCTCGCAGGCCATCAGCAACAAACAACACCAGTCTTTTAGCTGGAGGAGGCAGCGGGGTAAGCTGAGGGGTCATCCCATGGACCAAAGGAGACGTGAAGTAAATGTCAAAGATGGAGGCGAAGAACACAAGATGGACCAGCAGCCCCACAACCAAGAAGAGCAGCATGCCAAGTGTGGCTAACCAACCTTTGGGGGAAAAGAATTAAAGAGAAAATAAAATTACATTTCAGGAAGTGTTAATGCAATTATAAAAGAGTCACATACACATGGCTTATAGACTAACCTTTTAGTTTAGAATGTTCATAATTCACAATTTTGTTCTCATTTACTGTGGTAAGAATAAGCATTATTTCATAATCAGAGTCAAACGATAAATACCCGAATACTCAAAAGAGATGAAACAACGGTTCAAGTATATGTAAGCAATTAGAAAGAAACAATTCATGATAAGTGAATGCACATGAAGGTTATGTGCCATTGAGTTGCTTGCGATTCATAGTGACCCTATGTACAACAGCCCTAAACCCTGCTCTATCCTGTGCCAATTGCATTGCCTCTGACACATGCATCCCAATTACTCAAGTCACTGAATCAATCCACCTCATAGAGGGTCTTCCCCTCCCAAGCATGATGTCCCTCTCTAAGGACCTGTCCGTCCTTACAACATGTCCAAAGTATGTCCTTGACTTCAAGGAGCAGCCTGGTTTAACCCTCTCCAGGATGAATCTGTTTGTTTTCTTAGCAGTCCATAGTACATTCAGTACTCTTCTCCAGCACCACAGCTCAAAGGCACCAATTCTCCTTCTATCCTCCCTAGTCATTGTCCAACTCTCTGATGCATAACAAGTGATTGCAAAGACCATAGCCTGTATCAGATGCACCTTAGTCTCCAGAGTGACACCACTGCTCTTCAGTACCCCGGAGAGGTCCCTAACAGCAGACTTTTCCATCGAAACATGTTTTTTTTTTATTTCCTGGCTATTGGTGCCAAGATGTTGACTGTGGAGCCAAGCAGACTAAAGTTGTTAACAACCTCAAGCTCTTCACCATCCATCCTGATGCTGCCAATTGGTCCAGTGGTGAGAATCTTTGTCTTCTTAACATTGAGCCTCAACCCATACTGAAGGCTGCAGTCCTTGACCCTCTGCAGCAAGCATTTCAGGTCCTCCTCAGTTTCAGCAAGCAAGGTTGTGCCATCTGCATAACGTAGATTGTTGATAGATCTTCTACTAATCCTGATGCCACACTTCTCCTCATAGAGCCCAGCCTCTCGGATAATCTGTTCTGCGTATAGGTTGAAAAGGTATGGAGATAGGATACATCCCTGGCATACACCTTTCCCAATTTTGAACCATGCAGTGTTTCCCTGCTCTGTTCTGACGACTGCCTCTGGGTCCAAGTATAGGTTTCGCATTAGAATGATCAAGTGTTCTGGGATTCCCATTCTTCTCAGAGTCAGCCACAGTTTGTTATGATCCACACAGTCAAACGCCTTTGCATACTCAATGAAACACAGATAGACATTCTACTGGTATTCTCTGCTTTCAGCCAAGATCCATCTAACATCAGCTACAATATCCCTAGTACCACAACCCCTTCTAAACCCAGCCTGGACTTCTGACACTACTAGAGGACCAAATAACAATAACGAAAATAATCAAGTCCATCCTAAAATAAGTAGAGTTCTTGGGCAGCACAATAATGTTAAACTATTGGTGACTAGCTTGAAGGTTGGAGGTTAAGATCCACCCAGAAGAACCTAGGAAGGATGAGTGACCGCTTTTAAAAGATCAATCCTTGAAACCCCTATGGAGAACAGCTCTACTCCGGACACATGGGGTTGTCTTCAGCTGGAAGCAACAGACTTGGTGTGGGTTTTATTTTACATTAATATGGCCTCAAGTAAAATCTCAAGCTAGAAAATGTGATTCCTGGTATTCATGATTGCTTATATATCAACCTCAGCCAAGGGATTTTACATTATTTCAATATTGTGGGTAAAAGTTTTTGTTAATGCTTGATAATTAGCTTGAGGGATTTCTGTGGGTCTCAAGAGATATTGTCTAGTCTTTAGTACACTGTCACTAATTTAAGAAGTAAAATCTAGTTCACCCATTCATTTAGCTGTGTCCTGTTAAGGAAATAAGCAACTAAATGCATATGTTCTTCAAATATTTCTACTAATAAATTACTTCTTTTTGTTGATGGGGCCAATCATTGAAGAAGGGCATCACGCTCGGAAGGGTGGAGGGTCAGCCAGGAGAGGAATGTTCTGCATGAGACGGACTGATACAGTGACTGTGGCAAAGGAGTCAAGTGCGTCAGAGACGGTGAGGTTGGCTCAGGATAGGGCCAGGTTCAGAAGCACACTGTTCATAGGGTCTCTATGAGTCCTAGTCAACGCAATAGCATATAAAAAACAACACAAGGCATGAGGGATAGCATTGCTGATGTCAGATGGATGTGAAAAGCAGAGAACACCAGAAAGATGTTTATCTGGGCTTTATTGACTATGCACAGCCATTTGACCATATCATACGTGGGTCATACCAAATTACGGATAACTGTTGTCCTAACAGAACAAGGGAATACATGGTTTAAAATCAGGAAAGATTTGCATCAGAGTTGTATCATTTCTCTGTAGCTATTCAATCTGTATGCTCAGCAAATTATTTGAAAAGTTTAACTATAGGAAGAAGAATATATCACCAGGATTGGAGATTAATCAACAACCTGCATTATGAAGATCACACAATCCTGGTTGCTGAAAAGTAAAGAGGAATTGGAATACTTGCTGCAGCAGATCAAAGACTAATGGACTACATTTCAACATGAAGAAAACAAATTTCCAACACTGGACCAATAGGCAGCATTGCAATAGCCAGAAGAAAGACTGAAGCTATCAATGATTTCATTTTACTTGGATCCACAATCCACACCCATGGTAAAGAAGTCAAGAAAACAAGACTATTGCATCAGGAAAATCTGCTCTTAGGCGCCTACCCAAAGTGCTGAAGACTGAAGCTGTCAATTTAAAGACTAAGATGCACCTGATCCAAGCCACAGTCTTCTCAGTTACTTGCCATGCATCTGAAAATTGGACAATGAATAAGGCTGACAAAAAACAAATCAAGGCCTTTGAGTTGTGGCTTAGAAGAGTATTGAATATCCTATGGACCACCAAGAGGACAAACAAATCAGTTATGGAGGGAGTGCAACCAGGTGCTCCTCAGAGGCAAAGACGGTGAAAATTTGTCCTCCATACTTTGGGCATGTTGTCAGGAGGGGTCAGTCCTTGGAAAAAGACATTATGCTGGGAAAGGTCGAGGATCAGCAGAAAGAGGAAGACCCTCAAGGAAGATGTACTGACAAAATGACTTTAAAAACTGGCTCAAGCTAGGGCGTTCTGGTAGCCTAGTGGCAAGAAGCTGCACTGCCATCCCAGGGTCATGCAATTCAAATGCACCAGATGCTCTGCTGGAGAAGGAGGAGCAATCTCCTCCTGTACAAGTCGGATCTGATGGTACACGCACAAAATAATAATAGTAGTAGTAGTAGTAGTAGTAGTAGTAATAATAATAATAATAAAAATTAAAAACTGGTTCAAGCCAATCAGAGAGGGTTAAGATGGTACAGGGGAGGACAAAATTCAGATCAGGTGTCCATAGTGTCCCTAGGCGACCTGGTGGCACCAGACAACAAGCTAATGTAAAGAAGAAAAGACATTTGTCCATTCACAAAAATACCCTGTGTGCAACCCTGTGTGCATAATTTTGTGCTGAACAACAAATAGGCATAATCACAAAGCTGATTCTTGTTGATTGCCGTTGAGTTGAGAGCATTCATAGCAACTCTATGAACAAAAGACCTAATGCCTTTCCATAGCTATCATTTCTCCAAGTTCGTAGAGTTTCCAGAGGCACGTGGTTAAGGAAGTGGATGCCACTCCACTTCCAAACTTGTTTTTCAACTAGGAAGTTCCAGCAAACACTGTCCACATTGAGAAACCATTCTGGTATTTGACAACCCAATGGCACAAGGTTCAGCATCACAGCCCTAAGTTACTTCATACAGCACATTGACAAAGAGTGATGTACAAAGCGGGAGAGTGCTTCTCCAGATATAACAGCATAAGTCTCATTTAGCAGTGGTTAAATGTCAAGTCCAATACGACTGAGAGTAAGTTTTGCACAAAAGATCTGAACTTTGTTCTATAACTAACATTTTTTCTGTGCAGAACTCTATTCTGTAACTACCATCATTTCTGTACATTTATGGAGTTTAGAGAGTTTGTTGAGTTTAGAGAGTTTACAAGCACTTAGGGGGAAAAACTTAAGGGACACCAATGCTAGAGAGGTGTAGGGAGGGGGTGGGACTGGCTATTTTCAAGGCCCCTGGTTGTCCCCTGATGGCTAACAGCGGAGGCCTGGTGGAAACTGGAGGTGTCACAGGTCAAGACCCTCCAAATCTTGGGCCTTGCCTTCCAGGGAGCTTTGTCCAGGCCGGGAGCGACCTAAGAGAGACGCTGTCCCCGAGCCACCCACAGTCGCTGGCCTCTTGGGGCAGCATGCATATGGCGGGAGGACAAGGAGAGACAAGCTGCGACTCTTCTGGACTTTTGCTGCCTAGACCTCGGAATGTCACAGGTTGGTAGCAAACAGCAGGGACGGAGACGCGATGGCGCGCGAGGTCGCCGGATCGGGGCCGATGCCCCTCAGCACAGCACCCCTGGCCTCTACCCGGGTCTAACCGAGGCTCACCCAGCTCAGGCCTGACTCAGAAATGAAGCCTCCTCGGCCTGAAAGGCCATTCCGCGTAGCGTAGCTTCAGCCCCCTAACACGACGGTCAAGAGTGGACTCCCTAAAGCCTTCCCAGAACCTTCAGAACTCAGAACACCCCAGAAACCACACCAATTCACTGCTGCTCTCAAGATGCTCCAGAGCCACGCCCAGCTCCCATCTACCAATCAGCCCCTAATGCGGTGGGGCAGGAGGGAGCTAGGCCACCAATTGTCGCTCTGTGATGTCTGCAGTGGGCGGGTGTGGGCGGGTCCAGGCAGGGCAGCTACATCCCATTTGTTGAAATATCACAACTCGTATTCCACCGATTTCTGAAATCTTGTTTTTTGACCGATTCTTCAGTGTGTCTGCGACTTCTTTCAGTACCATTGATTCTTAATCATATATTACTTCCTGACTTTTTTGAGCATGGGCCAATTATTTTTGGTACTTGGTGTGTTCCTTTTGATATGTGAATCTTTGTTCATTATTTTGTCCATAGACTTCAACTCAAGGCTTCTGTTTATGCTCCACTTCTTTCACTTTGAGAAATGTCCTTTGCTTTTCTAATTCCAGTTCTTTGCACATTTCATTAAAATATTTAAAGGTATTCACTCTTTAAAATTTTCTGTCCCTCCTCACTATTTTTAACCTGTGTTTTAGCTAACTGCATAGGATCAGAAGGGCAGCATTTGTCCAGGAACAAGTTCAGAAGGCAAGAAGGGATAGGATAGGATTAATGAGTATGAGAATCACAGAGAGATATAGTGATTAAAATGTAATAAATGAAAATGTAATTACTCTAATAAAGTGTACATGAATGGTTGAATAGAAACTGAATTAACTTCGTAAGCTTTCACTCATACACTAATAAAATGAAAATTAATGCCATACCAAGTTCCTGTATAACCTACAAGTGATAGGTACAATTTATGAACTATGGCTGTCCTTAACTAGTAATGTTTCACTTCATAAAAATATTTAATATGTTTTAAAATCTTCAACATTAATATAGTAAAAAAAGAATTGAACCTGTTTACTTAGCATGTCTGGAAATTTAGGTAGGCTTGAAACTTTAAAAAAATTGGACAGTGACTAGTGATCCTAACTTACTTGGGATATATGTACATTTTGATACTCTCAATAATTGTTTATCTTACTGGATAATTTGTCTATTAAAAACAATGAAGACTGTTAGTTTCTAGACAACAAAACACCTACACAAATAATATTTGGTGCACTACAGCTCAGGGAGCTTTGATGGCATATAGGGAATTTATACTGCAGACTCAAAGGTAGGATTTCTCTGGTGGTTTGAATCCACCAGCAGCTCCACAGGGGGGTGGGAATCAATCCCTCGAATGATTTATAGCCTCCAAAAACCTGCTAAGTAGTCAGCTATGAGACTGTTTCAACTCATTGTCAATGAGCTGAGTATACAAAGTTCATGGAGAATGAAGAATATGGATTCTAATTTACAAGTGGCTAGAAAAGTGGCATCCACTTCCTAAACAACATGCCTCTGGAAACTGTATGAATTGTGGGAAACGATGATAGTTATAGAAAGGTGTCGGGTCTTTTGTTCATAGTGTGCACTACTCAACGGTAATCAACAACAACAGAATCAGATCATCATATGATCTTCTACGCTGCAAATGAAAAGATAAGAAAAAATGAGGTAGCATTCATAGTTAAAAAACCACATTTTTAGATCCATCTTGAAATACAATGTTGAGTGAAAGGATAATATTCCTATGCATACAAGGAAGACCTGTTAACACCCCTATCATTCAAATATATGTATCAACAACCAGAGCCAAAGAAGAGGAAATAGATGACTCCGATCAACTGTTGCAAGCTGAAATCAATCAAGTATGCAACTCAGATGCAATTATGACAATGGGTGGGGACTGGAATTAAAAAGTTAGAAACAGGGAAGAAGGAACTGCAGTCAGGAAACATAGACTTGGTGACAGAAAGGAAGCTGGAGATAGAATGTTGCCAAGAGGGACCAGTCCTTGGAGAGGGACAGGTGGAGGGACAACACAAGAGAGACTCTGGATGAGGTGGATTGACTCAGTGACTAGGATAATGGGGGTAGGTGTGTCAGAGACAGTGAGATTGTCTAAGGATAGGGCAGGGTTCAGAGCTATTATACAGGGTTGCTATGAGTCTCAGGAAACTTGACAGCTCATAACAACAACAGAATTGCCACTGGTGGATGGGAAAACCCATTCTCAACACAGAAATATCCATTGTCTAATTATCTTGTTTTCTCTACAGTCACTAAAGAAAGAGAATGAAAGGCAAGCAATTTATCCAACTCCTCACAAGCTGCTTCAGTGGCTGGGTCAAACTTAGCAATCAACATTAGGCAAGTTTAGAAATTGACACCTAAAGAAGAAAAGGGACAGAGCATGTTGGTGTGTACATGTGGTGTGTGTGAGTGCTTGATTTCCAGTGTCCAAGCTGTGATTCCCAGTATATAAGGCACCTTTGGCCAGTGATTTGATTACAACTCATAATGACTCTATAGGACAAAGTAGAACTGCCCTATTGAGTTTCTTAGACTAAAATCTTTATGGATTAGATAAAGATGAGTTGGATGAAAATTTGAAGTCATCAAAGATTTAATTTTACTTCAATCCACCATCAACACTCAAGGTAGCAGTAGTCAAGACTCTACTCAGAACTGATGTACATATGGCATATTTTGATATATGGAAATTTGTATTGATTTTAACACTTCCTCTTTCTCACAGAAACATCAGTACCTATAAATAAGCAAGCATCTCTACCATTTTTACTCACATTCACATTTACAAATGATTCCCTAGGCTATTTTCTACCCCACCCTCTCTTCCTCCCCCTTTTAGAACGAAATGTCAAAGTCTAAGCGTTAAAGGATAGTAAATTGTTTTTACTCCTCAAAGGCTTATTGAAGTAGTGAAATAAAATTTTTACTTGAGAACTTCAGCCTTCCTATAGTTGTAATACCCACTATAAAATCTCGCCCTGCTATATAACTCCTATAGAAGTCGCCACCTACGTTTCCTTGTGCAACGGAGTATCGTGAGAAAGAAATGAGACTATGTGTGGTATCAAACAAATATAAAGTATTAACAACAATACAAAAGGAGCATAAAGCAAATCTGCTTTTAATTTTCCTTTTTAGAAATGTAAAACTAAGGCCTTATGTGGAATGGCCTTTCCCTTCCTTTCTAAACTTTTCTCAAACAAGGTTCCCACTTTATGGTGTCTCACTACATTGGTCTTTTTATTCTTCAGTTACCTCATACTGTCTCCTGCTGCAAAACTTGATAGGTACAGATCTTCTGCAGAAGGTCTTTCAAACATCCCCCACTCTCTCTCATCTAACGAGACCTCATAGTTCCTTGTCTAATAAATCCAGTGGGACAACAGTTAAGCACTGGCTGCTAAATAAAGGCTGGCAGTCACCAAATGACTCTTCACCACAACCTTCTAACGACTGTTGGGGGTTATCTGTTGGCTTGAACTCACAGCCACTCTATGTACAACAAAAACGAAGCACTGCCCTTTCCTACGCCATCATCGCCATCCCCACTGGGTCGATCGGTCTCATTGGGCAGCTTCCTCTTCTTTGCTGACCCTTTACTGCATCAAGCATGATGCCACCCATCTTCGGGGACTGATTCCTTCTGGCAACACAGTTAAGGAAGCGAGAGGAAGGCTTTTGTCATCTTCACATCTGAAGAGCAGTCTGGCTGTGTGTTTTCTGGATGATGGACTAGTTTGTTCTGGTGGTATCTGATGCATTAAGTATTCACCAACACTGTGATTCAAGTGCATCAATTCTTTTTAGTAAAGATTACAGCGTAAGAAACTTTGTGAGACTATTCTACTCTGAGGCATAGGGTTGTTAAAAGTCAGAAATAAAACAGAATATCTCTCTGTATAATCAAACATCATGTCCTCAAGGAAGCCTGACTTGGCTATGCAGTCCAGTTGAGAAGCCTAAGCCAATATATCTATTTGTAATTACACAAGGTATGCCCTTGACTACCTGCCACTTTTCCATATTTCATGAAATCAGGACAGGTTGTATCCCCACCCCACCCATCCCCAGCTCTTTGAGTCCAGCATCCAGTAGAGTCATAGGCTCTCAGTAAGGACTCAAATGTTTGCTGAAAAATTATTTAACATTTCAAAAGTACATGTAATATTCAGTTACAGCCACTAGAGGTTGTCTTGTTTCACTTTTTATGTGCCTCTGGAACATGTACAAACTATGAACTACCACACATTATTTTATTCTTGCCAAGCACATGTTTCTCAGGCAACTGTTTTTGTTATGTGCCATCAAGCTGACTACTCAGAGCAACCTTATGAACAATAGCTTTGAACCCCCTCCTATTTTAAGCCAATCTCATTGTCATTGACACACCTGCCCCCATCGCCACAGTCACTCTGTCATTTCATTTACTGCACTGACTGACCCTCCACCCTTCCAAGCATGATGGCCCTCTCCAAGGAATGGTTCCTCCTGGCCACTTGCCCGAATTATGCTATTACTTAATGTTTTCCTTTAAAGACAATTACATATTATCTAGCTTTTTAGAGAACATGGAATTATTACTATGCTTGTGTTATCTGAAATGTCCTGATACATAACTATTACAATCTTTTAAAGACACATGCCCACATACTATGTTTTGCCTATGAAATGTTTGGCACACATTACGAAACAATGTTATATGTTACTTCAATCTTAAATCCATCAAGAGCTTACTTTTAAAACATTACCTGGGGTTACTTCAAGATTATCAAAGATAAAAATGTTTTATTAAAGATAAAAATTTCAAATATCTTACTGCTTGAATTTCTCTCTCTCTCTCACAAACACACACACACACACACACACACACACACACACACACACACACAGAGATGTTTGAAGTGCTCGGTATGAACGCAGTCTATTTTCATGGCTAAGGTACAAACTTCAGTCACTAGCCATATATTGAAATACAAATACTATCTGTAAAGGTCTTCATTGATGCAAAGTTGCTAAGGAGAAAAAAATGTTTTCCAATAATATTACTAATAAATGATAAACTGATCATCATTAAAAATAAAAAATTCTAGTGTATGCTATTTCTTAAACATTTTTAGTTAATGAGAAAAGTCCTACTATGAAGTGTGTACAGTAAGTGTATCTTAACGAGAAGTCCCATTAACTGATTTGCAGTGAGCTTGAAAGGTCACAGAAGCAAGTCCATGATTACAGGAGGTAGAAACAGGAAACTACAGATTTTATAGGAAGTCATTCCTGGAAAAAATTCCTACTTCTAACTTCTTGAATTCTGAGGAATCTTATTTTCAAGTCTATTTTCAACCTGCATTTTTATTGTCCCAGATGTAAAGAAATTCTTCTCTTTGGGTCCTACTGACTTAATTGCTTTTTCAGACTTGGACTGCTAAAACAATTGATATTTTTTATATTTGCTTATGTTGCTATGTTTTGGTTGTTTAGTTTTGTTTGTTTGTTTTTGTGGTTTTTTTTAAAAAACCTGGTTAGTCTTCTATATACTAATATTACATTAATTAATAATGGACTATGGAAACATCAGGGAGGTGAACTCTGGAAGGAGTTGCACAGCTAAACCGAAGGCTGCACCCCTCTGATGGGCTGAATTCACCTGAGGGTCAGTGGAGAAAGATGGACAATCTCCTTCCACGAACCTAATAGCCTCCAAACATCTATGGATCGTCAGAGTCAGTTCTCACTTGATGGCAATGAGTATGTTACTACGCACTATGGAATTGGAGCCAACTTCTGACTCTCCAGCCTCTTTTCAGAGGCTGTAAATAATGTAGGAGGAAACTGCCCATCTTCCCCCGTATGTCTGAGTATAGAAACACCACGTAGTGTACCCTCAGTACAAGGCAGTGTCTGTAGGTTGTACAGTGAACAGTTGAGCAATCTCCTCCCAAACGAGTGTCAGCCGAGGATGGGTCCCAGCTGGAGAAAGACTGAGTGTGGGTGACGCCAGGCATTTGTAGTATCTGTTACAACTTTTTCCCCTGACATATTTTCCCCAAAGTTACGGTGCAGAAATACATGTAGTATTAGAACATCAGAAGATAACGTTCTATTTTTAAACCAGTTTGATATCTAGATGTTAATAGCTTAATTAAAACAACAACAACAACAACAAACACTTCTCATAGGGAATATCTCCCCTAAAACAAAACCTCAAATAAAAATTTCTGTTTACTAAGCCCCAGTAAAGTGAAATTAAAGCTTGCACTTAACTGTTGGCATACTTTGACATATAAACCAATAACCTGACCTAAAGGCTCCCTTTCCCCTCCCCATAGATAAAAGTGGTACTTTATGGGTCTTGTGCAATATGTAACTTTCTTAACGGTCATAATTATGGCCACCTGTATGTCTGGGTGCTTATTGGAAGCTAGACAGTAAAAAGTTAATAGATAGCAAACCCGCAGAAAGTGCCAGGATGTGTGGGGGTGCGTGACAAAGGGAAGTATAAGGAATAACACTCAAATATCGTTCAGCGGACAGCATTTCCTTTAAGACCTGGAAGCGTTAGGGAACGCCATCAGAGACTAACGCAGAAGCACCAGATCGGATACAGAAAACCGCAATCCTGAGGAATCGCGCTTCTAAAAGAACTGTCACTGTCAAAACCGTGCTGCATCTCGCACTGATGAGTCAGAGACGCTGCAGAGTCTAAGGGGAAAAGGCCTTTGACCGAAGAGATGCGGCTGGGGTTCCTGCCAGTGGTGACCCATGCAGGTCAGCACGCACGTCTCCAGGCTTCTGTCCACGTGCTTCTCTACGGACCGGGTGGGACAGGCTATTTGCAAAGCCCCTGCGGATGAATTGTGCGTCCCCTGTGTCCCCTGATCGCTAACAACGTGAGCCTGGTGGACGGTGGAGGTGTCACAGGTCAGGATCCCCCCCCCCCCAGACTTGCGTCCCGGCCGGCGGCGGACCCCGGGGAGCCACTGGACCCGAGGCGCGAGCCACTCATGGTCGCGGGCCTCTCTGGGCAGCCGGCAATCGGTGCGAGGGCAGGAAGAGTCAAGTTCCGTCCCCAGTCCTGCATCTCTGCTGCTCGGCCCGAAAAACGTCACCAATTGACTGTAAACACTGGGAAAGGTGAAGGGTCCAGGGCCACGGCCGCAGGTTCGGGGCCGCCCCCTCTCAGCGATCCACCCCTCGACTCTACCTGAGGCTCATTTGGATCAGGTCTGCCTCCAGAATGAGGCCTCCTTGGTGTGTCATAGGCCATTAATGCTTTCGAACAGCGTCTCTAAAGCTAAACGAGCGCGTGTCCCTAAACAATCACACTGGAGTCTCATTAGCAAGCACTGCTTACAACTACTACCGGTTCACCTGCTGGTCTCGCGATGCCTCAAGGGCCACGCCTCCCTAATGCCCGCCTCCCTCCTTTATCCACCAATCAGTCACTAGCTTCCAGTAGGATTTGCTTTGGAGGTGGGAATACGGCCTTTCAATCATCGCTTTCTGGCTCCGGGAGTGGGCCGGGCTGAGGGGAGGGTGGAACCTCGAGAGGGGCAGGGCTCGCGCGAGATCTCGCGGGACTGGAGACCAGGAAGACGCCTACGGAGCCGGGCTGCAAGTGCAGCCGCTGCTAAGGCGGCGGGCGGTGCTGCATCTGGACCTTCTGTCTCCGGGCCACGCCTGGTCTCCAGGTGGGGAGGCGGGACGGGGCCAGGGCCAGCTGTGGAGGCGCGCAGTGGCCGCTGAGATTTAGGGGAGATTTAGGCCGTCGCTGGTCCGAGACAGTCGGGGAGGCGCCCACCCTCCTGACAGAATAAGATGGCGGCAATGGCGCCTGGCGGTGGCAGTGGCGGCGGCGGCGTGAATCCTTTCCTCAGTGATACGGACGAGGATGACGACGAGGTAGCGGCCAGCCAGGAGCGGCGGCCCGGACTTCGGCTGGGCTCCGGGGGCGGCCTGGACCCGGGCTCCGTGGGCTCGCTGTCACCGCAGGACCCCGTGGCTTTGGGGAGCAGCGCGCGGCCAGGGCTCCCCGGAGAGGCGGCGGCGGCGGCCGGGGCGCTGGGGGGCCTGGGGGAGGCCCCGGCCCGCCTGTCGATGGACGCGATCGCCGCTCAGTTGCTGCGCGATCAGTTCTTGCTGACGGCCCTGGAGCTGCACACCGAGCTGCTGGAGAGCGGCCGCGAGCTGCCCCGGCTGCGCGACTACTTCTCCAACCCGGGCAACTTCGAGAGGCAGAGCGGGACCCC
>NW_006399868.1:2631993-2639709 GCF_000299155.1 Elephantulus edwardii
GGGGGGGCCCTGGCAGGTTCCTTGTGCACTTGGGGTTCACGCATCAGCGCCTGGCAGAGGAGAGGATGCGAACTGTCTTGGGTCTTCTGCAAAGTCCGAGTCACCCTTGAGACCCTCTGTCTCTGGATGGGTTTTTCACACCAAAGCTGGGTTTTCTGCAGTCTGGGTTTTGTTCCGTTTCCAGGAGTCAGTGTCATCTTGTTCCTTTGGTTCATTTCACCAGTGTCCAGAGTTACAGAAATCCTGGGAGCCAGGCGTGCACGTTCTGCCTGCTGTTGAGCTTCTTATGGCAGGTCCCCCACCCAGAGTAGCCTTTTTTCATGAAGGAGTTAGGTGCGTAGCGACCCTGTGAATGACAGGTGGAAGCCTGGCCCCACCCTGCCGTGCATAGTCGTGTACCATCAACTCGGATCCACCCCTGACTGGCCTCCAGTGGGTTTTCAGAGGCGGTTTCATCACACGGGAGGAGGTTTCCTCCGGAGCAGCTGAAGGATTCGAACAGCATGTCTTTGGGATTGCAGCGCAGCTTTTTACCACTAGGCCACCATGTTGTTGTTATGTGCCCTACAGTCGCTTGTGACTCATAGCGACCCTATCTACAACACCCTAAACTCCGCTCTGTCCTGTGCCAGTCGCACTGTCTCTGACACTCCCATCCAGATTACCCCACTCACTGAGTCAATCCACCTCTTAGAGGGCCTTCCTCTCCTGCGCTGTCCCTCCACCCTCCCAAGCATGATGTCCCTCTCCAAGGACCTGTCCCTCCCTACAACCCACCATGGGGGTTGTCAATCCCATGTGCGGCCAAAAGAACAAACAAGTATGTCTTGGAGGAAGTGCATCCAGGGTGTTCCTTAGAAGCAAAGAGGAAACCTTTTCTCACATGCTTTGGGCCTCTCGTCAAGAGGCGCTTCCTTGGAAAAGGACATCTTGCTGGGAAAGTTACAGTCAGAGAGAGTTAGACCCTGAACAAAATGATCAACACAGTGACTATAACAACGGACCCCAGCAAGTCTGCGGAAAGAGCAAGGCTTATAGGGTCCCTAAGAGGAGTAGTCACCTCCTCCACGCAGCCTGCATTCTTAGAAACATTTCTTAGGGCTTGAACATTCGCTATCAGTGGTGCACCTTAGGATTTCCTGTATACCTTTTGGGAGACATGTTAGATAGTCCCAAATCTGGTATGAGGTAGCTAAGTGTATTATAGGAGGCCAACTGGAATTGACGAAAAAATATGTTATGTGTACTCTAATGGATTAATTTCTTCTTTTTGTCTTATTTACTTTTCCCTCTGTACTTTCGGATAGTACTCAAAACCCCCTATACAATATAATTATCTTGAAAGAGGGATGCATTTTCTTTTGAATTAAATCCTAAATCCTAAGCCCCTTCCTTCTTGGATAGGGACTTTTAATAGGTTTAATTTACTTAGTATGTAGAAAAATCTGTCTTTCAGTAAGAGATTTCTTCATGGCTATCAAGACTCTAAAATATGCCAAAAACAGTGTAACAGATTATTATGTGGGGTCTTTTATTTTTTCTTTTAAGATGTTAAAAAAATTGTTAATTATCTTCACTTGGCAAGCCTCATTGGCAATTCTCATCAAGCCCCAGTTCAATTGTCAACCCAGGCCTAGCTAATTCTTTTCGTTGTATGGTTTTCAAACCTCAATCATAGACTTTTTCTTTTTTATTTTGTTTATTGACAGTATAATTTTTCTCTTTTCATTATTCACTTACTGAAATTTACTGTTTTCTGGGCATATATTTTAAGAAACAAATTGGATTAAGCTGTTTTCCATTGGATTGAACTAACTTTATAGTTAACCTCAAACATTTTCTCCATATCACTTGATTTTTTACAGCCTAATTTTGAATATGTATTTTAACTAATAATGTCTATATTTAGCTAATGTTTTTACTTTAAGATTTACCGGTTTTTCACTATTGTAAATGAATAGGGGATGTGGCATATCTTTGGGTATCTCTGGCATTATTTCCATAAGGTATATTATTGATATTGGAATTGTTCATTCAAATAATTTTTTGTTTAATTGAAATCTTTTACTAAGAATAGGTTGATTGTCTTCCAAAAAAATAACATTTTACTGGTTTTAATGTCTCATCATTTTATGAAAATGTTCATTGACACGAAAGATGTTCTTTTTTAAAAAAAATTTATTATGGTTTGCATGAAAGTTTGCACAGCATATTGGTATTCCATTGTACAGGTTTATAAGTATTTTACTTTGTGACATTGACTTGCACCCCCACATTGTATTATCACTCTTCCCATATCTTGCTTGGTTCATGTTTCCATTCACCCTCCACCCTCCTCCCATCTGCTGCTCTTGTGTAATGGGTGGTTATTTTACCTTATAGATTTGTCTGTTGTTTGGCAGCAAGTTGTTTGACTCGGGTGAGTTCAGTTCCAAGCTCCCAGAGTGACTAACCACCGTAGTCTTGGGTGTTGTGCCATTCTCTGTCAAGACAGTAAGCCTGACCATTATTGTGAGCTTGCATTTTGTCCTAGATTTTTCTCTTACTCTCTCCAAGATCCTTTGCTGTGATTCCTTTCAGGGCATCCCTGGTGGCTGGGTATCATCTTGTCCTCCTGATCTCAGGGTTGTGGGAGTTGAGGTTCAGGAGGTCTAGTAATGGTGTGGACTAATTGTTTTCTTGTGTCTGATTTTCTTCATTCTGCTTTGCTGCAGCCAGGGAGGGATCACTGGTTTCGCCTTAGATGCTCTTTAGCTGGCTTTAAAGTCTAAAGCCACTACTCATCAATGTAGGGTATAGAACACTGTCTTTGTGGACTGCGTTTGGCCAGCTGACCTTGAGGTCTCCAAGACTATGATCTGAAATGTGTTCTTGTTTATTATTTTTGAAATGAACTGTTTAGTGTTTCACTGGTTTGAACTTAGTGACTTTGCAGAGTTCCCTTTCCTCCCTTTTCCTCCCTCCTTCCTTGAATTGCACTTCCCATTCTTTGAACTGACAGTCTCTTAACCTTAAATAGCACAACATACAGTGGATGAGATTAGCAACTTGGTAATATGTTTAATACAGAACTGAGCCTCCAGACCTTTTCTGGTTTTCTATTTCTATTTCATCAATTCTAAGGTACATCTTTTTCCCACTTTACACTATTTCTGAAATTATATGGTTTCTAACTCATGATTTATCATAGTTTATGTAGCAGCATATTTCTCCCTTCATGATACATAATAGTTCAAGTCACAGTTAGCAGAGTTTACAGTAAATAGTTAGGGCTTATTCTTTTTTGCAGTGTATGTTTTAATTGTTTGCTGTTCATATTATAAAATACCATAAAAATTATTTTTATACAACAACTCATTACTGTTGGGTTGGAACCAACATGCTGTTGATCCTCCGGTGGGTTTTCAGAGGTTCTACATTGCAGCAGAAGAGATGGCTTCTCTTTCTCTTCTTGAGCTGCTGGTGGATTCAAACCACATGCCTTTGGGCTGGTAGTGCAACTCCCTATCCATTAGGCCACCAAAGCTGCCGAAGGATTATAGAAGCATGTATGTCATGATAACACTTACATGATTAAGTTGTGAATACTGACAATTGGAAAGCCAATGATATCTTACTTCAAACAATAGAATAATAATAAAAACTATTATGCATACGATTCTTCTTCCTCATAGTATTTTATTTTGGGGAAGGAGGACAGTATTTCTATATTTTTTTTTCCTAGTATAGACTTATTAAGTGAGATTTTTGCATACATTCTCTTCTCATTCTCAGGCTACCATATATTTTTGTATTTGTGTTTGTATGTGTGTATATCCATATATAAAAATATATACACCAAATATATATATCTCATATGTATTTTCATCATTGTATATATATTTTCACTCCAGCATCTTTGGATGCCAACAGTAAGTTTCAGAGATTTTAAACTTGTCCAGGGACATAAAAATTATGAAGTGGGGTAGATCCAGGATCTAAAATGTTCATTGCTTATTTAGAGTTTTAAGATATTTTATTTTCCATGCATATTGGCTGTTACTAGATCATTTTTCAGCTATACTTGACCTTGAGCTCAAATAAGAGATAACAGTCTGGCCTGCCCTGCTGTGTTTGATTTAGAAAGTTGATTCATTCTAATTGAGAAGTGTTCATTATTTGACAATCAACCCTGATAGCAGAGCACTTAGCATTTGTTACTAATGCTCCTTCCATAGGGACCATTTTTCCCCCTCTATTATCTTTGATGGAAAATAAGGAAAAAAAGTCAAAACACAGTCTGAAACAAAATGTGTCTTTGAAGGAGTTTTGGTGACTTGGTGGTACAGAGTTGTGTTTCCAACTTAACAGCATATAGCTTGAATTCACAAGCTGCTCTATGGGAGTAAGATGGGTGGTCTCTTCCTGTGCTATTTACTGCATCTGAAAACCTGCTGGACGTCAGTGCTGACTCGACAGTACACAACATCATCTTTGCGGTGCGGTAAAGCTTAGAAAATACACCAATTTAAAATGTACACTTTCATGAGTTTTGACAAAAATAGCCAATTATTTAACCCCTACCACAATTAGTATAAAGACTATTTTCATTATCTGCAGAATTCCTTCAGACTACTTATAATACCCCAATCCTATCCCTGGAAAACTGTGGACATGCATTATAGAGCAGAGTTTCTCATCCTGAATCCTACTGTTTTGTTGGGCCTGATCATTTCTCTGCTGAGAGTACTGTCCTGTGCTTTCTAGGGTACTTAGAATTCTTGTTGGCTTCTACCCACTAGTGCCAGTAACAACTTTCTCCACGCCCAGCTGTAACAACCAGGTGTCTCATAACTTGGCCACATAATCTGTGTAGAAGAAATTCCTTTATTTCATTGATTCTAAGATGTATTTTTTTTCCACTTTATAGCATTGACAATTCTAAAATGTCCTCTGCTTGAAAACCAGTGGTATGCATAAATTTTGCATGTTCTAAAATTTCATAGAAGTGAAATCTTGAGAGAGAGAGAGAGAGAGAGTGTGTGTGTGTGTGTGTGTGTGTGTGTGTGTGTGTGTGAGAGTGTGAGTGTGAGTGTGAGTGTGGCTGGCTGTCTGGCGTTTGCTCATCTTGTTTGTGAAATTTATCCCTATCTTTGTAAACATGAGTGGTGAAGGATTGGGCAGGGTATTGTCCTGTTGTAGGTCAGGTCACTGAATCAGAACCGCCTACATGGTACCTAACAGCACCACTCTCCTGTGGGTTCTTGGTCACCAGCTGAGAAAGAGCATTTTTCTTAGTCTGTAAATAGTTTACTCAAGTCTGACTTATAAATCCTAGTAGTTTCTATAGGTGTCTACCTACAATTACTGTGAGATTTGATGGTAAAATATGGTTTTAAAATTATATTTAAAACGTACTTGTGACGATCTTTAAGAGTATTTTGTTATTTGGCCATATCTTTTTCTTTAATTTACTATTATTTGATTTTAAGAAGATCTCGGGGGATATATTTAGTGAGAGGCTAAAGGGCTCTTTCAGCCTAGTGGTTTTAGGATAGTACGGCCTCTCCATAGCTCCAGACAGTCTGAAGGCCATCATGGGAATTTAAAATTTTGAGCTACTTTTTTTTTAAAATCAAGATTCTTCTGTAGAGTATTTGATAAAAATGTTGAGTAGTGATGGAGGGAAACATCCAGAAAATTCCCTCTTGCTAAATAGTGGAGAGGAGGCAGCTTTTCATTGGGGCAATGACCACCCACTTCCTGTTTGGTTGTGTTTTGAACTCCTGGCTCCTTTCAGGATGGAGTCTTTTTGGGATTTGCTTTAATCGGGGGTTGATTTTCGTCATCGTTTTCGCTGAACTATTTGTTTCAATATTGCAGTTAAATGTTAGCATTATTTATAGCCCTCTTTAACCAAACTGGAGTCCTTTAGGCTTCTCCAATCCCACTTATACACAGAGTTTAGATCATCTAACAAGATCGGCGAGAGGCCTTTGCTAACTGAAAGGTCGGAGGCTGAAACTCACCACTTGCTACTCGGTGGTGGGCTTCCATAAAGATGTAGCCTTGGAAATGCTATGAGGGGTCATTATGACTTCATTGGCTCAGCAATGAATTTGAGTTCCAAGTAATAAAAATCTATACAGGGAAATTGAAAAGGTTGAGTCTAAATTAAGCAATTTAGTTTCAAAATTGAGTCTGAGAATTGAATACAATAATAATAGTTGCTAAGATTTAACCAGTGATAACAGATCAAAGAGAATGCGCTCACTGAATTTTAGCCAGATCTCTCAAGTTGTGGTGGTTCTGTACTTTCGAGTCAGGACCGACTCACAGCGGACACTCCAGCAGGTTTTCACAGGCTCTAATCACAGGAGATTGCTCAGTTTTCTCCTTAGAAGCAACATTGGTTTTGAACTACCTGCCTTTGGGTTGACTTCACAACTCCTTACCCACTAACCCACTGGAACACCCTACTCTCATGTTGTTACTGTTGTTGATTGCTGTCGACATTAGTCTGACCAAAAAAAGATAATATGGGCTTGTTTAGAGAAACTGGCAGGATATGTAAGTCATTGCCTGTCTATCTGTATTAGACTGCTGGACTCGTGGTACCAGTGTCTGATCTTCATTGGTCTTTCTGCCACTTACTAGTGCTGGCATCTTGGGTAATTCACCTAACTTTGATTGAGCCTTTGCTTTTTATTCTTTGTACTAGGAAAGTCATAATTGTGTCTGCTGTTGATGTCATTTCCTTATATAGCAATTCCATGTGACAGCAGAACCACCCCATAGAATCCCCTAGGGAGCCTTTTTTTGTTGAAGTAGATGGACAGTTCTTTCTCCCATAGAGTAGCTGAATGCATGGGTTCAGACTACCAGCCTTTTGCCTAGAGGCCGACCACTTGATTGTGGGACAAGGGCCCTGTCCACTATTTAATCATAGGGTCTTTAATGATTTCTCACTGCACGTATGTATGTGAAAGGATTTTTAAAAGTCATTTTAGAGTGTTTTATTTGTTAGAGGAGAAAATGTCATATTGAAGGAAGACTAGGTCTGGTTTGTTGACGACAAATGATTAAAAAAGATAGATTACTACTGTTGTTGTTGATTGCCCTCCATTCAAGCATGACTGCCTCAGTTTCTTCATAAAATGGGCTAACAGTACTTCATGATTGCCCTGTGGATTAACTGAATTAATATCTAGCACTGAGTCACTGGCAGAGAGTAAGCTTGCGTAAGTGTAAATAACTTAGTAAAGAACAAACCTTTTTTCACATTTCATGAGTCTTTTAAATGGTGCCGCTATCTAGTTAGGGAACTCTGGTGACCTATTGCTAAGACGTTGCACTGCCATTGCACTGCCAGTGCCAAAGCATGTAGTTTGAATCCAGCAGCTGCTCCATAGGAAGACAAAGCGCAGTCTCCTCTCATGCGATTTTTTTCAAAGTATGCAGTTAGTTTCATTTACATTATATTTCCCTTATATATACTGTGGGTCTTTTCCTCTTTACAGTCATCTTCCTAATAATTGTTGTTGTGTATCACAATAGACATGAACAAAATATAATATCATCTGCCAAACCTATACACTTGTGGGTGTAAGCTCATTTGCCCACACATGCTGGTCATCTTGCTTGTTCTCTTAGGCATCCACTTGAGATTAATGTCTGCTTTTACTGATAATACTAGATTATGTATGTGATCGTATTGATTTTTGTTGTCTGTAACTA
>NW_006399868.1:2639809-2740591 GCF_000299155.1 Elephantulus edwardii
TCACTGGAAGGTGGAAATCTAAGAAAATTAAAAGTCATTGAAACAACCTAGAAATCGAAGAAAATTAAAAGCTAAGAAAATTAAAAGTCATTGAAACAACCTAGAAATCGAAGAAAATTAAAAGTCATTGAAACCAGGAAAGATATGCATCAAGGTTGCATCTTTTCATCAATTGTTTATTACTTTTTTAAATTATTAGTTTATTTACAAAATTTGAATACATTGTTTTTTTGTTTTCCAGACCAGATTCTTCCTATTTCCCTTAACTCCTCCCTCCCACCCCCATTAAATTGTACAGCCCCGTGATTAATCTCCCACTCCCCGGCACATCCGCATCCCTCTGCTTCCACCCTCCACCTTGAGTCATCATACTCATTCTACAATAATGGTTTTAAAGTTGTCTGTAACTCTTGTGTACCTCTTTGTGAATTGTTATTTGTGGTAAGTGTATTTTTAACAAACCATTTGCCATTTCAGCATTTTTTATATGTACTGTTTAGTGACATTAATTATAATCATCACATATTCTACCATCACCATTATTATTCCATCATTCTTAAAGACTCAGAACTTCCTAAAGTAATGACCACCTTACCATCCCTGACAACCACTAATGTACTTTGGTTTGTATACATTTTCCTGTTTTAGCTATTTCATACAACTGGAATAATATTTTGTGACTGATTTATTATACTAAGCATAATGTTTTCAGGGTCTGTGTTGTATTATTTATCAGGATTTCTTGATGACTTTATAATATTCCATTGTGTTGGTGTACCATGTTTTAGTTATCCATTTTATCTATTAATGGATATTTAGGCTATTTCCACCTTATAGATGTTGGTGAATAGTGCCGCAGTGAAGTACAAGTATGCTGGTGTCGCTTCTTTGAGGTTTCTTGTGTATATATCTAGGAGTGGACCAGGATCTGTGCCAACCAGGTACAGTCAGTCACCTATATTAATAGATGACTGTGTTGAAGAGGAACCAAAACGTCTGTGTGAATGAAGTAACCTGACAAGGCCATATCGTATGAGCCTGTCCTCTCTTTCAGTCTTAAAGCCGTCTGCATTGCTTCACTAGCCTCTTTTCTAATCCTAGAGCATGGCAAAGTCTCCAGGAAGAGTTTCAGTCATGGGTGTAGCTGCCTTCTAGATTTTCCCACCTAGGATCTTAAAAAAATCTGCAGTAGTTAGAAATGTCATTTGATTTTGAAACCAGCTTGTCTTGTTGTAGGTGGGTAAGGTTGCTTAATGTGGTTGTAGTTAATGGGTGCTATTGAATCTAGTATGACTGACCTCAGTTCTTCACTTTAGCTGACATCTGGACTGTCAGCTTTGTAACTGGTTCTTGTGGCTTTAACGTTGTTGTTGTTGTTGTGTTGGTATGTGCTGTGGAGTCCATACACTACTCATAACATATACAACAGGTCTGAACCCTCCTCTGTCTTGAGCCAACCTCATTGTCTCTGACATTCATAATTTTGGTGTGTTGGGTTTTTTTTTTTTTGGTTTTTTTTTTTCATTTTTTAAAACTTTATCTTACTGTGATTTTGGCAAAAGTTTACAGAAAAGTTGTATTTTTTTTATTTATTGAATCATTTTAAACAATATACCCATCATTCCAGCTGAAATATTTTAATATTGTTTCCTTTGGTCCAAAGTAACTTTTCCAGGTTTTTCCTGTTTTAGTTGCAAGTTGTTCATATATGTATTTATATAAACAGGCAAAAGTATTTCTAAATTTATTTAGGAATTATTTTTCTTGTTTTTGCGGTTTGTGATAAAGATGAGTTTTAAAAATAGGATACTTCAGATATACTTAAAGTTCCCTAAATGGTTTTACTACTGTCTGCCTTTTCAACCATGTTGTCCATATGGAAAACTTGAATTCTCCTCGCATTTACCAAGTGTCCCTTAAACGTGCTTTGTATTTGCCTGACTTGGTGCTTTAATTCACATGTTTGCTTCTCTTGGACTACTTATCCTTTCTTTCCTGACTGTGTGAAACCTTATGGTCTAACTTATGTTCCTGGGGCTAATGTTCCCGAAAGTTCCCACTATGTTGTAACCGTGTTGTTAGTTCTGGTAGCATCAGTTCTGACTCAGCAGCCTCATGTGACAGAGTAGACGGCCCGAGGGCTGTCCTGAGCTGTGATCTTTACTGGAGCAGACAGTCTTGTGGGGAGCAGCTGGGGGAGAGGGAGTCCACCTTTCTGTTAGCAGCTGAGTGCCTAACCATTGTGCCACCAGGGCTTTGTTACAGCACATATTGCTCTTGAAACTTCTGAAACTACACTTCCTGGTAGTTTTCATGTGTGCCACTTAGGAAATTAATTGCAGTTAGGTTTGTGAAATGACTAATCCTAATGAATAGCCTCTGTACACCTATGGGAGGAGCAGCTGTTAGTTCCCACTCAGAACAACACGTAACACAGCATATAACAACAAACAGTGGTGTAGAACTCAGGGCTTGGTGTCAGCTTGAGCTTCTATTTCTGTTCCTCTTCCTAGGAACCTGGCTCTGGGTAAGTCCCTCGTTTTTTCTGTGAAATGCACACAATCATAATTCTTGCATAGTTAAATAAAGTTGTCTGCATCAGGTTTCTTGAATAAGTAGTCAAGCAGTGTTGATAATAACTACTGCTTTTGTTAATAGTAGTCCTCTTCCTTACCTGGCAGTCATTCATATGGGAAAATAATCTAGCTTTAGAGAAAACAGTTGGACAGATTTTAATTTAAGAGAGTAAAAGTTGCAGCAATCACCTAATTTTTTGTCTTTGAAGTATAACTAAGGATTTATGTAGCCAAGAGGAAACAGTGGACTACGAACTGGGAGACTTGAATTCTTATGCTAGCTTGCTCACAGATTAAGTTTTAAATCATTAACATTTTATCTGATTGTATTATGGTAATCTGTGTGCATGACTTGACTCCTATGACTTGTCTGCATTTTTCAAGCCAAGGACGAAGTCTGACTGAATTTTATCTTTATATGCCGTACCACCAATATTTACTAGCCAGAGTGGGGGTTAGTAAATATTCACAGAGTGAATATGTGCTTCAGTTTTATCATCTGCCGAAATAAGGGGTGTGAACTCTCTCTCATATTCCCTCTGCTTCTGTAATGTTTCAAACAGGAGTTCGTGAAAGTGGGCCCTAACATTGAAATGGAAGAAATGAAAATAAAGTATGACTTATTCCCCCAAACATTAAAAATAAAAAAAGACATCAGGTTCATTGGTCTGATGAAACCCCTCAACACTATGACTTTTGTTACCCTTTTAAACTGTAGCTCACACCCCACTTCCCAGCCACATTCCCACAGCCTTCCCCCCACCACCTTCCTTTCCAGGTCTCAACTGTTTAGCTAGATGGTAAACAGCTCTAGAAGTGACCAGTACACCTAGAAGGTACTCGCTGCTGTAGAATAACCAGCCAAGCACAGTGAAAAGCATAGAATTTGTTGCAGGATAAAGCCTTAAAGTCTGGAAGGAGTGGACAGAAGGATTAATGGAATTAGAATTACAGGGAAGAAATGGGATTATGTTGTAGGCATTGTTATGAAGGTATGAAAGCTGAATGGAAAACCAATTTCCTTTGTAAACTTTTACTTTTCAATCACAATTTTTTTAAAATACAGCTTGTTCACAGTTGACAGAAGTAAAAGCCAGCTCCTCACCCCTGTTAGGAAAAGAAAGCTAGCTAGATCCTGGATACCCAGGAATTGGCCTCTTTCCCTCTGACCTAGCATGTTTGTTCTTAAATGTTTCCAGTTCTTCCTTTCAGGAACTGAAAAGTTGAGAAGTAACCAAGGGAGCTGCCTTCTCTGGGCATCCATGTCAAAGCTGACCTTGAGTAGTGGGAGCTGAGAGTTGTTTCACTCTGGCCTTCATGAACTTGAGGCCTGCATGAAAGGGAGAGCTCTGAAGTACTGGTTTCAATGTTATGTTATATTATACCAACTTAATCTTACTCCTGTTAGCTTTTTCATGTGGGAAAAGCCTGGCAGAGTAACCTTTTTGGATATTGTTAAGACCCAGTGATTCAAGTCCACCAATGCTTCTACCAGAAAATAGGGCAGGTGATCTGCCCCATAAAGACAAAGCCTAGGAAGCCCTCTCTATAGGGTAGTTCTCCTGGGTCGCATGGGGTCACTTTGTGCCTGAATCAACTCGGCAGCACATAACAGCTAGGCAGTGATTGCTTAGTAAGTGCTTGAATCAGCCAGAGCGCTCATGGTCAAGTTCTGCTTGGGTAGGTGCAGTGCACAGGCCTGCTAACCAAAAGGTCAACAGTTGAAATCCCCCAAGCTGCTTCATGGAACAAAGATGAGCATTCTTCCCCTGTGAGGATTTGGAGCCTCAGAAAGCCAGTAGAGGCAAGCTCTGATGGCCTAGTGGCAAGAACCTGCACTGCAATCCCAGAGGTGCACAGTTTGAATCCACCAGATGCTCTGCTGGAAAAGGAGGGGCAATCTCCTCCTGTACCAGTCAGATCTGATTTGACGGTACACACACACAAAATAATTAAAAAAAAATAATTTAAAAAAAAAAGAAGAAAGCCAGTAGAGAACTCAGTGGTAATGGGTTTTCTTTAATAGTCAACTTTACTGATGCATTTCATTTTTAAAGTACTACATAATCCACTTCCTAAACCACATGCCTATGGAAACTCTATGAAATTAGAGAAATGACGATAGTTATAGAAAGGCATTCATTCATGGAGTCACTATGAATCATGCTTGACTTGACGGCAACAACAACATCATACTTTACACAAACACACAAAAGGATCTGAGACTAATTTTTTAACTTTAGCAGATGTTCATTCAGTCAGTAGCACTAAAAGGTAACATGTAAATATCACTTGCTATATGTAGAGCTCTGGTGGCCTAGTCCTGCAATCTCAAAAGCACATGATTTGAATCCTCCAAGGAAGATGGATGGACTGTCACTTCCCATGCAGTGGGATCAACTGTGGAAAACCCTGTGGAGGATCAACTATGAGTTGGTTCCAACACTATGGTATACAACAATAACGTGCAAATTATAAAATCAGTCTGCCTGCCTTATAGTCACACTGTGTATGGTAGATTTAATTTTGACCTGATAAAATTTATGAACAAGATTTACTGGTTTGCCAACTATGATGAAAGCCCTTGATCATTAATTTTTTTTAGTTATAAAGTGAATTGTTCCACAAATATCTGGGATGGTTTAAAAAAATGTTTTGTGGTTAAAGCACTTCATATCAGAATATGATAGCTTTTTTCTTTTTAAAAAAAAATTTTTTTCCTGGTTCTTCCTCTTTTATACTAGAGGATTTAGAACACAAAAACCATTTGTTTTTCCAAGAAAAATGATGATAAATCTAAAGCAGCATTGATGTTCTAGTACCTCTTAGTAGCATTAAAAGCCAGTGTACAATGAATGAAACACAATGTATATGAATAATTATATGCATATTAATAAAAATTCCCAAAAATCCAATATACATTTTTCTTTAAAAACCCATTTTAAAGTGCTCCAGTCAGAGTTAAAATTAACTTCATAAATATTTTTCCTTGATAAAATGCAATATATGAATTAAAGGGGTTTTTTTCTTTTGTGTACAAGTATAGTGCTTAAAAAGTTACCAGAACTTTTCCTCTCGCATAGTTTTGGCTTAAACGTTTGGAAGGCCAAAAAGGAAATGTACTTTTACAGCTACTATAATAATTACAAATTGAAAATTTAACTTTGGAAAAACTCAGATAAATAATACTGTAGGTGAAAAAAATGCATCATGACTAAACACACTCTCATCTGGGCATGTACATTAAATATTAGGGGAGGGAGAAAGGCTTAGTAAAATATCACTAAGTAGATACTAACAAAAAATATGTCTCAAAGTAACAGCTGGTGTTACATGCAACATTCTGTTAAAGTCAGGAGTAAAAGAATGAAGTCTGTTGTAACAACAAAATATTAGTTAAGTATTCATCCTACTTGGCCCAAATAGTTAAGTACTTGACTGCTAGTCAAAAAGTTGGTGGTTCAAACCTTTCCCCAGAGTGCATTGGAAGACAAGCTTGATTTTGAAAGTAGTACAAGTTGCCTTCACTTTCTCCAAGCAAGATTTGTGTCATCTGCATAAAGCTGGTTGTTGAGGAATCATCTTCCAATGCTGATGCCACATTCTTCATATAGTCCAGTTTCTTGAATGATTTGCTCAGCGTATAGATTGAATAGGTACGCTCAAAGAATACAACCCTGATGCACACTTCTTGATTTTAAGTCATGCAGTGTTCTCTTGTTCAGATAGCTACTTCTTGGTCTTTGTAGAGGTTTCTCATTAGCACCATTAAATATTCTTCTGGGATTCCCATTCTTCCTCTATGTTATCCTCAAAGACAGGGGAAGCAATGTAACATTTCTGTAGGTACTGGTAATTATTTGTGTTTTGCTTCAGTAGCCTTTCTCTTGGTTCATTTTTACCTAGGGTTAGAGTTGTGAGTCATATGGTAAATCTGTTTAACTTTCTAAGGAACTGCCCTTCTGTTTTCTATATTGATTGAGCTATTTTGCATTCCCATTAGCCACGTATGAGAATTAGTTTTTCTATTTCCAACACTTACTATTTTCTGTCTCTCTTACTTTATTTTTATATATCTTTTATTAGGTGCCCTAAGGTCACAAACCCATGTAACAGAGCAGAACTGCCCCATAGAATTTTCTAAGCTGCAATCTCGATGGAAACAGATTGTCAGGTCTTGTACTTGCAGAGTCCTCTGTGCGTGTCGACCTCTCACATTTCAGATAATTGTCCAGCCCTTAGTCACTTTGCCCATGGGGCTTTTTAGGACATTTTATTGGATGTAAAACAGTCATCTCTCCGTGGCATTGTTTTTCATATTCTTTGTGATTTGAACTTCTTGTTAAATTCGTTTATAAATATTTTTAATTCACTTAGATACTAATTTGTTTATGAACTTAAAACTAGGTCATATATTCTCGATTCTTTTCTATTAAATAATTTCTGATTGTAATGGAGACAGTATTATTACAGAGACTTGATTTTGCTTTATTCCTTTTGCAGAGTGTTGGTTTTGGTTTCTTTTTTCCTTTAATTATCTTGTTTAGACAGAACTATAAACTCTCTTAGGTGGTAATTGACATTTCAGTTCAGTTTTTTGCCTTAATCAGGATTGCTTGTCCTGCATGTATGGTCAGGTAACACCTATGTTATTTTTATTTTATTTTTTTTTCACCTATGTTATTTTATCTGGAGAACGACCACTTGGCCAACTGACTGGAAGAGATCAATATTTGTTCCTATCCCAAAGAAAGGCAACCCAACCAAATGTGGAAACTACAGAACAATTTCACTGATTTCACCTGCAAGCAAGATTTTACTGAAGATTATCCAAAAATGACTGGAACAGCACATCAACAGAGAACTACCAGAAGTCCAGGCTGGTTTCAGAAGGGGCCGTGGTACTAGAGATATTGTAGCTGATGTTAGATGGATCTTGGCTGAAAGCAGGGAATACCAGAGGAATGTCTATCTGTGTTTCATTGACTACGCAAAGGCATTTGACTGTGTAGATCATAACAAACTGTGGCTGACTCTGAGAAGAATGGGAATCCCAGAACACTTGATCGTTCTAATGCGAAACTTATACTTGGACCAGGAGGCAGTCGTCACAACAGAGCAAGGGAACACTGCATGGTTCAAAATTGGGAAGGGCGTACGCCAGGGATGCATCCTATTTCCATACCTTTTCAACCTATATGCAGAACAGATTATCCGGGAGGCTGGGCTCTATGAGGAGAAATGTGGGGTCAAGATTGGTGGACGATTTATCAACAATCTGCGTTATGCAGATGACACAACCCTGCTTGCTGAAACTGAGAAGGGCCTGAAGCGCTTGCTGCAGAGGGTCAAGGACTGCAGCCTTCAGTATGGATTGAGGCTCAATGTCAAGAAGACAAAGATTCTCACCACTGGACCAATTGGCAGCATCAGGATGGATGGTGAAGAGATTGAGATTGTTCAGAGCTTTAGTTTGCTTGACTCCATAGTCAACAGTCTTGGCACCAGCAGCCAGGAAATTAAAAGGCGCATTGCCATGGGAAAGTCTGCTGTTAGGGACCTCTCCAAAGTGCTGAAGAGCAATGATGTCTCTCTGGAGACTAAGGTGCGTCTGATACAGGCTATGGTCTTCGCAATCACTTGTTATGCATCAGAGAGTTAGACAGTGACCAAGGAGGATAGAAGGAGAATTGATGCCTTTGAGCTGTGGTGCTGGAGAAGAGTATTGAGAATACCATGGACTGCTAGGAAAACAAACAGATTTGTCCTGGAAAGGGTTAAACCGGGTGGCTCCTTGGAGGCAAGGATTCTGAGGCTCCGTCTAACTTACTTTGGACATGTTGTGAACAGAGACCAGTCCTTAGAGAGGGACATCATGCTTGGGAGGGTGGAGGGACAGCGCAGGAGAGGAAGGCCCTCTATGAGGTGGATTGATTCAGCGACTGGGATAATTGGGATGGGAGTGTCAGAGACAGTGCGATTGGCACAGGACAGAGCAGAGTTTAGGGCTGTTGTACATAGGGTCGCTATGAGTCGCAGGCGACTCGACGGCACATAACAACAACAACAACATGTTATTTTAAAGTAACTTAATTACTAGGAACATTTTACCTTAGTGTTTTAATAGAATTCCTAGACCTTAGGGTCATCATTTTAGTAGCTGGGAATTATTGGTAACTGAATTCCAGTTGTCAAATAAAAACTTCATTTCATTCATTGATTTCCCCTCCCTCTTTATTATAGATCGAGCTGGAAGCATCAGTACCCTTGACTCCTTAGACTTTGCAAGATATTCAGATGATGGTAACAGAGAAACTGATGAGAAAGTGGCAGGTGAGTAAGATTGTAAAGACAAACAGTTTCTTTGGCATTCAAGAAATAATAGAATGGGTAGAATTTTGACTTCTATGATTTGGTGTATGGATATAGTATATAGTTATTGTACAAAGTTATTTTCCTATTTGGCTGAAGGAACATTCCCACCCTCCAGCTCCTTCTTTAGTGGCTCTGTAGATTTCTGGTTATGTGCACATACAGTTTACTGCATTCTGCTTGCAGCCAACATTATACAGTTGCCAGTTTTAGGTTCGCCATTGTATAGCTCAAAGTTAATTGGACCTGACCTTCATTCTTTTGATTCTTCAAGGAGAGGATTCTAGCATTCTATACCAGTACAACTCTATTGGCACTAGTTAAAAAGTGATTGAAACACTTCCATGTTGTTTGGTGTATAAAGCCAATGCCTTGAGTTCCTGGTCTATGCCTCCACTGTTAAACCCTTTCTGCAGGAAAGCCTCCTCTTGGCATTTCTGTGAGCCAGAAGACAAAGAACTCATATTTGGTTCATAGAGTTTCTGGAGGCATGTTAAATGTTGATAGTTGTAGAGGGGCTTCAGGCCTTCTGTTCATTGGGTTGCTATGAGTCATGCTCGACTTGAAGGCAATCAACAACAACAAGAAGAACATAGATGGTACAACAGAGAGCTCCTGAACCCTGCCTATTCCAACAGGAAGGCTAACATTCTTCCTAATTGTTTCTCATTGTAGTCTCTTTCCTCCTCTCTACTCCATGTCCTGATCATTGACACTGGGTCTTGACACCTTGAGAGGACCTGTTTGTATTCAGTGTACTATCTGCACCAGGCAAGCCTTGTTGGATTCTGCTGAGTATCCACCCTAGGATTCTCCGGTGTAGTAGCCCCAGCTCTCTAAGTGCCTGTCGTTTTGTACCTTTTGGTCTCTCTAGGCTGTGGTACCTACCACCGACATTGTTAAATGGCTCATAGGAACTGTAGCTTACCTAGGACTCTGATTCTGGAAGAGATCACATTTTGGACTCTTATCTATTCAGAATAGTGGGTACTCTTGGAACAGTAGAGATGTCATGTGGGATATATGGATACAGTGGGTGTAGGGACTTCCCTTCTTACCTAATTCTGTTGAATTTGTCTTCCTTTTTTTAAGGTAGCATGTTAAAATCCACCACATGTTTACTTGTCATGTTGTTGTGGAGTACTATCGGGTTGTAACACACCCATTGCTAAACCACCAGTGGGTTTTCAGAGGAAGTTAATCACGTGGGAGGAGACTGCCCATCCTTCTTGTCATACTCATGAAAAAAACCCCAAACCAGTAGCACTGCCTTTGAGTCTGTTCTGACATGTATTACCTGCAGGGAAGATCAGAACATCCCCTTAGTGTTTCCAAGGCACTAAGTCTTTATGGAATTTAACTTGCTCATCTTTTTCCTGCAGATTGACAGGTGGGTTCTGACCACTGTTTCTCCTGCAGAGTGACTGGTGGGTTCTGACCACTGACATTTTGGTTAATAGCCCAACATTTAGAATGCTATGCCATCAGAGCTCCTTCATTTTGAAGAAAAATAAGTGCTAATTTTTAAGCAACATTTGTTCCTTTTTAAGCACTATCTTAAATGTGTATGAATTCATAAAGAGTTCTAGAATTCTCCTCTTTCCTTTTGTGCTGATGAGGAAGATGAAGCATTTGTGGGGATTATGTGAGACTTCAGTAGCACAGTGGGTTCACGTCACCATCAGATTGCACAGATACACTACTTCTTAGCATAAAGAATTAGGTTGACCTAAATATTTATGACATTCTAATATATGGTTTTATTCCTTGATTGATAATAGAGGCAGGCTATTTTAATATCTCAAATAACTTTATGTTAGAAAGAAAATTATTTGATTGTTTTTAGTTTAACTAGCACCAAGGAATGTACTCCACAGTATAAACAAGAATCATCAATTCTTTGGAGAAGTAAACTAGAATAATGTGTTTCCTTGTGTCAAGTTCTATTAACTAAAAACATTGACAGTTGTATGAAAACTGTTAACAGCAATAGTATAAAAATTCGCAAATCAGTTGGGATTATTTTAATAACAATAAGTTGTCATAATTATTTCACTTGATAAATAGTAATATATATTTGAGATTAGATAGTAAATCTGCAGTTTAACTAGCAGAATAACCATACATATCTTTATTTGTTAATTTATAATATAAGTTGTTACGTATTTGGAAGTTACTCCTACCTAGAAATTAGTCACATTATGTTCTTTCTTTTACTAACATTTAGAATTTACCTTTTACACTTACTGAAATTCAAGAGTTTCATTAGTGTTCTTGTTACTTAGCTATGTTAGTACTTCTGATTCTTGTTGTTAGAGGCCTAATAAATAAAACTCTGATCCAATGAACAACAAATCTGAGCCTTAACTTACACTGTGCCATCCTCATGATCTCTTGATAAAAAGCAAAGTGTTTAGTTAAAATTTATAATAATTAGTTGTTCAGTCTCTTAATTATTCATGGCAAGTTAGGTAGAAAGGGAGAAGATAGAACTTTCTGTCTGTATGTCATTATTTATATAACATTTTCTTTCCCTTCCAGTATTTTATTAGAACTAGAAAATGAAAGTTTGACCGATTCAAACTTTTTTGATACAGAGTCAGTTAATGAGCTCATTAAGAAAAGTAGAGCAGAAAGAGAAGAATGAAGAAAAGTGGAGGACCTAAAGAAAGCACCAGCTTACCTAAGAGTAAAAGAAGCTACATATGTGGTGATTTAGGCCTTACATTTTGAAACTGAAGTATATACCGTGAAGCTCTGAGTGGCACAGCTGTCTGCACTTAGCTGCTCCCTGAAAGGTTGGTGGTTGGAACCCACCAGGGACACCACTGAAGAGCCAGGCCTGGAAATCTGCTTCCATAAAGACAACCAGCCTAACCTTCTAGCCAAGGGTGTCTGTCCAGACATACAGACAAATGCCAGATAGTGAATAGCAAATATTGAAATGAAGACTGTACTGTGTTTGTAGTAATAAAATAATTTTTAGTTATCAGAGTGTCCTTGGGTGGCTCTGGTGACATTTTCCATCAGAAGTTAAACTGTTCACCCAAAGGCTGCACGTCTCTGGCAGCGACTCCACAGGAGAAAGGTGTAAATCCCCTGTAGGATTTACAGCCTCAGAGACCTTCTGAGAGTCAGCGATGAGTCGGCTGCAACTTGATGACAGCAAGTGATGAGCGTATGCTCACAGAAGAACCCCTGTCATCATTCATACTCACTGGAAGTAGAAGAGCCTACTTTTTACCCCAAGATAATAGCTTTCAAATTGTCAGTGCTCTTGTACCATATCCTTTTTTAAAAAACAAATGAGTTCATATGGTATAGATGAAGCTATAAAAGAGTTTCAAAAAAACACTTAAAATTTTCATTTCCAAAAATGCTTTTGACTCTGTTAGGAACTTTAAAACATATCAGAATACATTGAAAGCTTATAAAAAATAATGCACAAAAAAATTAATTGTCATCTGTTGTTAAAACCCCCAAGCCAAACACCCTACAGTCAAACTGATGCCCACTGACTGTGGCCTTCCAGTGAGTCTCGGAGGTTGGAAATCTCTGTGGAGTAGACCGCCCATCAGCTTCTATGGGAGCTGCTGGTGAATTCAATGCTCCAGAGACAGGACCTTTTAGATAGCAGGGCCGTATATTGCAGACCACAGCACTAGAGTACCTTCTGTCTCATTACATTACGTGTGCACCTCCCTAAGAGTGAAGAAGCATCTAAAAGCGTTAATTTTTTTTCCTTCTTAATAGCAGAGTGGTTACGGATGGTCAAGGGTTCATTGATTGCCCCATCAGAGAAATACCGGTTCTTTTTCAATGTTTCAGCAGCCTGTGCTCTTTAGGAGACACATTTGTTTTCAGGGTCACTTTTACCATCTTCCTCTGTGTTTATAGATCTGGATTTTTTTTTAATTTTTTTAGTTTTCTCTTCAAAGAGGGATTGCTCTCTGAAGAAACTCATGTTTTTGAGCCTCTGCTTTGTGCCCCAGGACTATGCTAGCTATTTTATATATAATAATTACTTATATTAACCGTCCTGCAAAATAGGTCATGCTTATTTTATAGATGTCTTACCTAGCTTGAGAAGTTTGCCCCCTAGCTTCCATGTAGTAAACTGCAGGACCAGAGGCTCAGTGGTTTTCACTGTAGCGCCCATGGTGTATCTTCTGCACAGTCAGGCTGCTTCTCTGCCCCATCTGTACCCTCAGTGCATGTGGAGAGCAGGATAGTGTCTTCTTCATTCCGAGACTTTTTACATAGCCACTGTCCTTCAAAAGAAGTAACGTTTTAAAAGCTTTTCATTTTATGTTCTTTCCCACATCTGTATTTATTTTTCATATAATATGTAAGATATTATGTAAAATTATTTAGCAGTAGCAGACATCCAATTAACATAAACTTGACACAGCTGGGTTTTGACAGTCAAGGATTTTCTATACTATTACACAAAGCTAGTATTACTGAATGGAAGTACAAGATACCACTGACATTTTTGCGTTTTCTGATTGGTCACCAGGGTATCTGTAGTCTGATTTTGGGACTGTCCTGTAATCCATGTGGACATTTTCAGCATCTGCCATGTTTAGATACCCTGTAAGACACTAGTTACACAGAAATAAAATAGATAATACTCTCAAGAAATATATGTTGCAACATGTAACTATCTGTAATATATAAACATATACAAGCTACAAGTGCTTCTTGAACCAGAATAAAAAGCTCATTTTATTAGTTTAGTAGGAAAGTATCAGAAAGGAAGTCATATTTGAACTGAGCCTATTCAGAGGAGGAGTTGGAGGAGACCCCAGGGGCAAAAGACAGCGCTGTGAAAGCTCTTGGCATGTTTGGAGCAGACCAGACAGTCTGCTTCTGCAGAAGGTGTACTGTGGACACCCTGTGGAGCAGTTCCGCTTTGTCCTGCAGAGCCACTGAGAGAGAGAGTCAACTGCAGCAGTGGGCATTAGGTTAGATGCTCCAGTGAGACAAAGAAGGAACATGGCATTTGGAAAATGGGTTTCTCTGTTAATGTGCAATTAAAGTTGACTGAGGTGGAGGACAGGGAGAACATCATGGTTCTATTTAAGTTAAAAAGTGATTGAAGTTTTGTTTGTTTTGTGTCTACTTTAGGTTAAAATTCTCTAAAATAGATTTCATGATAATAGTTTCATTGGGAGAAAAGGAAAAACAATAAAAGAGGAGAGAATCTTCTGATCAGAGGTTTGGGAAATTGTAGTTTTATGCAGGAGTTTTGGCTTTTTATTGGTGACAGACTATTGAAGTAATTCATAAGAGAACTATAGATCTGAGGCATGACAGAGGTAGTTGAGATAAGTGATATTTCAGCAGTTAATTAAGGGTTGTAATCAATACAGCTTGGACATTAAGTTGATGGTAAAGGCAAGGATGAATGCTGAATAATCACGTTTCCTGTTTTGGAGGCCCGAGTGGATAGTTGTGCCACTTATGGAAAAGAGACTGTAAGACTAGGCCAGGGTTGGGCTGGGATAGGGAGCAGGTTTAAGAGAACAGCAGTGGTCAGATTCATAGTTTACAAGCATTTAATGCTCATGTCAAGGATATTAAAGTGTATCTATTTCTTGAGAAGTGAATATAAAAATGTCTGCATCTTCAAGGTATTTGTGGTAATTAGCATCCCAGGGTTATCATCCCAGTGGGATGTGTAATGTAAGGACAGAGCAGCCAAGCATGACTCCCTGGGAAACACCAACTCTGAGGTGAGGGATGGAAGAGTAAGTGGGAGATGAATGGTAATGCAAGAAGATGTGGGAAAGCAGTTTCCTGCTAAATTGAGCTAAGAGAAAGTCCTAAGAATGCAATTATACTTATCAGTACTACATGTCTTAAGTCTGTTATATGCAGATAGAGTTCTCCAAATTCAGTCGTTGGGTTTTTGTGTTTGGGTATGGATTTTTCATTTCAAGTCGTATTCTTAAGAGAATGGAAAAGAAAGTGTTTCCTCTACAGAAGTTCCAGAAATTTCTCTACATTCCTGGAGTATTAAAACTACTGCCAGTGTTGAGTCTGCCTTACAGCAGCCCCCCCTCCAGCTTCTGATACTCTTAGTCTTCACAGGAGAAGAATGCCCACCTATCACCTGTGGAGCAGCTAGTGGGTTTGAACAAGATACTAAAATAAGTTATTAAGGATGAATAAATGGTATTTTGTTATCAAGTCATGATCTCTTATAAATCTAATTCTGATTTGAAAGAAGATTTGCATGACTAGTTGGATGGCCCCAATCCTTGACTCTGATCTATTGATTAGAGATCTTTAGTAATGAATGGAAATGGAGAAAGACTTGACTTGCACGAGTATGGAAAATGTCTTCCAAAATCTCTTGAATTTCATTCCACAATGAAGTAGAACTATAAAATACTCAAGATCATGTTAAGGATAAATTGAGTTAGGGTGGTGAAAAATTACCTATTTCTGGTTTTAATTTTAACATAATTCTTTTTTAATTAAACATTTATTTAATACATTTATTTGCTGTCTCCGCAGTAGTTGTGCCATTTCCCAGTGTAGTCTTTTTTGCCAGGATTGTCTGGCCCGTATTGGCAAATGCGATCTTGAATTGCTCATACTTCCCTAATCATGACTGATTCTCGGAGAGAGATGAGCAGTCTCTGCCTGTAAAGATTTAGGTTACAGCGCTGCTGAAGGGCAGTGGAGTTAGGATCCTAGATCTCTAACAGCGGATATGGTTCACGATCACCTCAGTGGTTGCTTCCTTAATTCCAGAAGAATTATATCCACCTGGTTTGGGAATGGAGTGTGAGGATTTTGGTCATTATAGCAGAGTTTTGGTTGGTTTATTTTTCAAAAACATACAGCTCCTCACATACTTTGGGGAAAGATTTATATATGAAAAATACATGAAGAATCTTCATATGTTGATCCTTTCACAGAATAACTAATTTCAGCTTTAGTCATATGTTTTAAAAAAGATGTGTTTTAAATGCAAACATGTGTAAGCACACAGAACCATTGTTCAAAACCTTTCCTTTGAAGCTAACATGTAAATGCAATTTGATTATGCTTACAATGCCTTTACAGAAATTTACTTTAAAAAGATATGCCTATGTCTTTTAAAATCTGTATCATATATTAAGAAACATGCAGCAGAGTGAATTCATTTTGATCAGTACTGTCTTTTAAGATCATTGGTAATTTAATGGCATTTGGTGATTTATGTCTAGATTTGCATAGGAATAAAACTTCTTGCCGTCTGACATGGGTTTTTCTGGCTTTCTGTGCCTTAATCATTCAGTGTTTGCTCTTGGTCATCTAAACTTTTGCCAGTTGAATTTGAGTTTTCCCCAGTATGTGTTTTAACCAGTTTGATTTTTTCCCCTCCTTCTCTTTCTTTCTTTTTTCCATATTTCTGTCATCTGGTGCAGGGCACTTCTGATCTGCAATTGTTCTGTAAAATAACTTAGTAAACTGTAAATTGTATTAAAAGTTATTCGTTTACTCATTTTACTTACGTTTACTTATGCTGCAATTCAGTATAAAGTATAAAGAAATTGCCTAGAATTTTGAATTATTTTTTTAAAATAGGGCAAGTGGCTGTGTCAGCCTATCTTTACTTTATATCTCTTTAAACAAAAGCTAGTTTCCCCTGAGTCTGAATTTTAACTTCGTTGCACAGCAATGTTTGCAGATCAGCACTGCTGACTACCAAAAAAAGAGATGGTAACATACAGCGTCATCTGATGTTTAGTTGTGCTTCTGTGGTGCTGCACTTAAGTTCTGTGCATCAAGATAAGTGGCCTTCATGTTACTAGATATGATTCGGTTACATCTTTGTATTAAAGAAAAATTGCAAACTGAGTGAATTTTAATTTTTCCATATATTTTATAGCTTCATTGTCTCTGATAATATCTCATTTAACACCTTTATTTTTTATCCATTTGTCCTTCAGAGAATATTTCCATCTTTAAGATGAAACATTAAATTTTCTATTTTTTATACCAAGCTCGATAGCTACAAATACTGACAGAGACCCAGTTGTACTTAAGATCACTTCACTTTCTCAGAGCATTATTTCACTGAGATGGCTCCCAATCCCTGTTTCTAAGTTTTCTTTTTCACCACAGTTGAAAAGCATGCATGTTTTAAGGATAATTTCCCAAGTAACATGCATATCATTAAACTGTGTGTATAACTAGACATTTTAAAGAGCTTATTAATGCTTCCTCAGTATTTATTATATTTATCTTATACTCAGGCTACTTGGTAAAGAAGAAAAGTTTTTATTTTATCAGTACCTCTTAAAATGGAAAAATCTATTTCAAGAGTTGTTAATAGAAATTTTAAAATGCTACTTAATCTTGGATAACTGCAGTTTTAGGAAATATGAACAGTCATTTGATCCAGAATTATCTTAATTAAAAGAGAAACTTTTATTTTACCTTTAAAGTGAAACCTAGTATAAAAGCCCTATTTTTAAAAAAAAATGTATGTAATGTATATTATATACTCGTTTTCAGAAAAATATATCGACATTCCATCACATCTTAAGTATTTAAACCATATCTTAGTGAAACATCTTAGTGAAGGAATGTATTTACTATTGTTTCTATGCATTGATTAATGACATTTAGATAAAGAATTCTGAAAGTACTTTTTAAATAAAAATATGTCTAAAATATTTTTAAAGTATGTTACTTGAGCTCCATCTGTTTTTATCTTCTCCCCCAAAATATTTTGTTACTTGAATACATCTTGTTGTATTTTCTTATGTAGACTGAGTAAAGTAGAACTACCCAGATGACTAGTATTTTTATTTACCTGGAGCAAAGAATGCCACAGTTTGCTTTTAAGTAGTGCTTTTCCCTGTCAGACAGCAGGACCACCTGATCAGTAGTCCCCTAAATTATTCTAAAACTATGGAAAATATTCACCAGTTTGCTTGCAAATCAACTCTGCTGCATGCGTTCACAAGTTTCATAAAGATTGCATGCTTTCTGTTTTCAATACAAATTGTATTTTTTTTCCATACCCATCCTTGCTTTTTATTTTTTTATTTTTGTTTCCCTTTTCTTGGTTGGATGCCTGTGTGTGTTTATTCCAAATCCCTGTCCAGTCCTGGAGTTTGAACTACGGAAAGCCAAGGAGACCATTCAGGCCCTCCGAGCAAACCTAACAAAGGCTGCAGGTGGTGTACATAAAACTTTTTTTGAGACTTTTTCTACTTTAATAATGTAGACTTAGCTGAGATGTTTTTAAAGGTAAAATAGTAAAATGTTATTTACAATTTATTCCTCCCCCAGAGAATGAAGTTCCTTTACAGGAACGAAAAAATTACAAATCGAGTCCTGAAATTCAGGTGAGTAAATGGCAGATCTCCAGGTATCTTCCTGATAAAATAGGAGCACAGACACTGAAGCGGGAACTTAACAGATTGCATCTTTCATTTTTGCCTCCAGGAGCCAATCAAACCTCTTGAAAAGAGAGCTCTAAACTTCTTAGTTAACGAATTTTTATTGAAGAATAATTACAAGCTTACATCCATAACCTTTTCAGATGAAAACGATGATCAGGTAAAGTTTCCTTGCTTTTTCTTTTCATTTTTTGCCTTAGTTTACTCATTTCCTGTTCCCCATTTTCTTTGACGTTACACATATAAATAGTAATACTCAACTAGTTTAGTTAATCGCATTCCCTTGCCCACTTATCTTCAATCTGCCATTTCCCATTCCAGAAGAGTATTACTTTCATTTCTCTTAACTAATAGATTTAGTGTGTATCTCCCTTAAGTTGTTACTGTTGTATATTGTCAAGTTGGAACCAACCCATAGCTGACCAGTGGGTTTTCAGAGGCAGTAAGTCAGTCACACGAGAGGAGACTGCCTGTCTTTCTCCCACAGAGCACCTAAGGCATTCAAACGGCATACCTTTGAATTGGCAGCATAATTCCTTTCCACTAAGCCACCAGAGCTCCCCTAACTTTAAGTAGAATACCTGTATTCCTGATTTTTAACGTTCTACATTGTCTTTTGACTTATACTAACCAGATTGAAGACTTGATCCTGTTGTCTTGTGCCTTCCTTCATGCTTAAACAATGTGAATAAGTATTGAATCTTATTAGGTTGTAAGTTAATTTTCCTCGGAGCTGAAACATTCCATTGTAACCTTGATTCTGGTAGAATTCTACATAGATACCTAATGCCATTATAATTCCTGGCTTTTTTCTTTGTTTCACTTATTTTTTGATCTTTGTTGCCAGTTACTGTGAAATGCCACAATAATGTATGTTACAGTTCTTATTTTCATTGGAGTTGGTTTGGTTTTGTTTTTAAATCTAGAAGCTGACATTTTTCAATTCTAGCTTCTGTTCATCCTTTAATAAGCAGGGTATTTCAGTCATTCAAATTATTTGAAATATTTCTGTGATGGTTTTCTTTATGTTTGCTCTTTGTTCGGTCTAGAACTCTTATTATTTCAGTTTAAACCTGAGGGTTTTTTTCTCCAGCTTCCCACCACAACCATATTTTAAGCAGTTCTTCAGCTTTCTCTTCTAAGCCTTTTGTCACATACTCATTTATTGGTTTCTGTGTTTCACATTTGACATTTCTCCATATAGCTGAAATCCTTTGGTATCTACTCATGACTAATGTAACATTCACCGGTGTTGATCTGAGTGGGCCGTTTTTCCATAGACTCTTGCTTGTCAGTGTCTTTATGTCTGTTTCTCTTTGGAAGCTCATCTACTCTTAATGAAGGGATCCTCCAAACTGTCTGGACCGCATGATGAAGGATAATAGCCCAGTACAGGAAGAGAACGTGAAGAGACAATGAAGGGCAACTCTGGGAACAGAATGTCTATGAACTGTCATGCGATGTTTTCTTTTTCTCTATGATTGGCCTCCTTATCAATTTATCCTTCTGTCTTCTAGTCTAGTATTATATTGACTTACAGATTTATTCTTTCCCTGTAGCTTTCTACAGACAGATTTTTTCCACGTAGCTTCTCAGTAAATATTTAATCCACTTAATTTGTCTTTATTTACCAGTGATGTGATTGTCTGTATAGAAAATGTTATGGACTCTCTAAAAAAGCTGCTAAAACGAGTTTAACAAAGTTTTGGGATACAAGATCAGTAAGTAAGAACAAACTTTATGTGCTAGCAGCAATCACTGTAGAACTGGAACTGACTTATTGCTGACCCTCCAGCGGGTTTTCAGATGCAGTTAAACGCATGGGAGTAGATTACCCATCTTCCTCCTGCACAGAATTAATTCTGTAATTAATAACAAATAATTAGAAATTATAACTATAAGTAGAACTTATCTCTTAATTAAGGACCTGCATCCTTTACCCATCTTTTAATCTGCTCTTTACTCTTAAGCTCTGCTCTCCACAACCACACTTGGAGTTGGTTTTCGCTCTCACTGCCTTATCTGCCACAGAATTGCATCAGAGTTAATCTGTCTTATAAAAAATTTGAATAAAAGTTGACAAATCATACTGTTCTTCATTCAGTCGTTGATATGTTTTCTTTCATAATATTAATTATAATTAATGAATGTGCTTAATTACAATGTGTGATATAATCCCTTAATATGTATTGCTTTTCCTTTCACCTAATATTTCTATTTATTAATTTTTACTCCCCTCTTTTTTCCTTCCCTCCCCTCCTCTCCCCTCCCCAGCAACCATATCAAATCATTCTTATTGGCTTACCTTTCTGCTTACCTCTCCAGCATGATCTTTCCCTTCTTAGAGTCATTCCAGTCTTTCACACCTAAGACTCTTCAGAACGTGGGGTCTTTTTTCTAATAGTTCATTGCCATATGCATAGAAAGAACTCTAAGAGAGCCCACTGTCATCACTTTCAGAAACCTTTCCTTAACTCTGCTCCAAGAGAGAAATTGACTCCTATCTCTGAGTTTATGGAGCACAGTGGGTTAAATGCTTGGCTGCTAACTGAAAGAAAAATTGGTGCTTTGAACTCCCCACCACACCACAGGAAGAAAGACTCTGTAACTCTAGATTTTACAGCCTAACGCACTATAGGGCAGGTCTCATCTCTCCTGTACAGTAACTCTGAGTGTGAATCGACTTGGTGATACACAGCAGCAGAAATGTCTTGATACTTTAGTTCTCACCTATCATGTTATGTCCTCTCTTAATTATGGGAGCCTGGGAATGGTGACAGTATTTTTCTCTAGTGCTTAGGGTTTACGTTTCTAAGAGATTGAAAAACAAAAAACTGTTCAACATCTGGACAGAAAACACAAAATTATGATTATGGCAGATTCTTAATATGTTAGCAAAAAGAACTCTGGCAACAAAATTTGTAAAGAGTTGCACTAATTCGTGGGCTGCTCCTCTCCCAAGATTCACATGCACCTACAGCTTTCCAGGTGAAAGACAGAAAATCTCTCCCATGTGGTTTGTAGCTCAGATACCACGTGGAGGGTCAGTTATGGGTTGGTTCTGACCCGATGACAGTGAGTTTGAGTTTTTGAGAGCGAAAGGAATGAAATAAATTTAAAAAATCACCACATAGGTGTTGTAATTTTTATAGAAGTCATTTTTATTCCTATAAGTTTTACTCATTTTCCTTTTAGGATTTTGAATTATGGGATGATGTAGGCTTAAATATCCCCAAACCTCCAGACTTACTCCAGCTCTACCGAGATTTTGGAAACCACCCGGTGGTTGGGAAAGATGTTGTGGACGTGGCCAGCGGAGTGGAAGAAGAGGAGCTGGAGGCTCTGACGCCAGTTTTAGGCGGCCTCCCTCCAACCTTTGAAACCCCTCAGCCCATGGAGGTGAGAGATCATCTAACTGGGCAGCTCCACAGACGGAGTTTAAACTGTGTAAAAGCATACTATGAGATGTTCAGTTTCTGTTTTTCTCCCTTTTTTATTTTAGAATTCCTTGCTAGTACAGAAATTAGAAGATAAAATTAGTTTATTAAATAGTGAGAAATGGTCCTTGATGGAGCAGATCAGAAGACTTGAAAGGTAAGTGTTTAAGTTATTTCTGAGAAACCTCTTAAAGTTTTTAATGAATTGATAGATGATTTAAATAAAGGAAATCATGTTTCTGTTTTAAGACTCAAATTACAGTATTTCTGAAAGTGGAAGTCTTACAATTGGTCCATTTATTTACTCCATTAATGTGTATGTATACACATAAATTTTTTTCCCTAAGAGGACAATTAAATGGAAGTGATCTTAATGTTTTAGAACCAAAGAATAGGATGCTTTCTATTTATCTGAGTTCTGTCGAAATCAGTAAATAACAACTTTGCATCCACGTCAATGCTGTGCATATTTTTCATTCATGATTTCATTTTATACTTAAAATAATTCTTTTAATTAGATGACATTATCCCCATTTTGAAAAAGAAGAAAAGGAATTTAAGTGCTAAAATTTTGTTTATTAAATAGGTACAATCTTATAATGGAAGAATAGTTACCACTAATGTAGAGCAAAGTTTATACTGAAAGGCCATTTTTATGCTTTTCTGATGAGAGCTTACGGCTAGAATTTGAAGTGTCTGTGTGAAACATTAGAGAATCTGATCTAGAAAAGATTAATCAAAAACTTCTTCTGTTTGTATATCACACATTCAGCGCATCTTAAAAAGAGATTTGTTTTGTTGTTACTGTCCTTTGTTTCTACAGTGAAATGCACTTCCTCAAAAATGAACACTTTGCTGTCACCGTGTCCTGTGACTCTGTTCAGCCCCCTTTGGATCAGTCTTCACACAAAGACCCTGAAGAGAGTGGACAGAATTCACTTGTAAATAGTTCAGACAAGGGAGGAAGCACAGATGTTGATCCTTCACTACCGAGTAAAGCAGAGCCCACTCTTCCTAAAGAGAGTGCCTCAGATTCCTTCCCAAGGAGAGGAGGAGAAGGGGCGACATCTTCTCCAACAAGTAAAAGCGCAGTTGAGTTTGATAAACCTAATAGGTGAGTATGTGTCCTATTTTTAAGTCTGTCATTCAGCCATTTAGTGCATTGACATTTAAATTGGAAGAGCCTTATTTCTAATTTAAGTAGCTTTTGCTTATCAGACATGTGAAGCTTTATATTTAGCATGAACTTATCACATAGCAAGGTGCATGTTTACAAAAACATGTTACTGTGTTTTATTAAATGAACTTATATCACAGATGAATGAACAGTCAACATGTTATATAGTCTATCTTGACTATTAAACTCAGTTTTGGTGTGTACTTAGTTGTCTGTACCAACAAGAGAAATAGTTTTGCTCCTAATTTTTTCCTGTTTCTGCTTCTGTTACTAATTTGGCATCATTAAAAAACCCTCTGTATTTATTTCAATTTTCTTTGTCCTGGAAATTGAAATTACTGAGAAATTGAATTTTATAAAAGAAAATTTTTCAAAAGAATGCTGTTAGCATGAAAGAAGGGGAGGAGGTTGGAGAGTCAGGCAAAGACAAGCCATCTCAACCTGTGCTGCCCCATCTGAAGCGTGTGGACATGTGGGAAGAAGTGGACTGGTAGACGGGATGGTCAGAGAGAGCCACCTTGGAGATTAAAAGAGGAAACGGCTGAGGCTGTTTTGACGTCTCTGGCTTACATAACTGGATGGAAGGAGGAAGCGAACAGGCATGGGCTTTGGTGCAGCACTGTTAACTCTAGAGCCACACTGGGGGGGGGTCTGATACCTGGCGTACCTCACAAGCTCCATTATGTAGTTTTAGAGCCTTGGTGGTACAGTGGTTAAACAATGGACTGCTAACCAAAAGGTCGACAGTTCAAACCTTTCATCTCCCTATAGGAGAATGATGTGTCAGTCTGCCTCCTTAAAGGTTACATCCTGAAAACCGTGTGGAGCAGTTATTTCCCGGTTGAGAGTCTCCAAGACATGTGTTTGTTCTTTCGACAATCTGTGGAATATTCAATGTACTTCTCCAACACCACAGATCAGAGGCATCAATTCTTCTTTCATCCTTAGTCATTGTCCAGCTCTCAGATGCACAGCAAGGGACTGAAAAGACGTGACCTGAATCAGGTGCACCTTAGTCCACTACCAGCTTTCCCAGTGCAGTAGAGTCCATCTTCTCAAATGCTCAGCATACAGATTAACTAGGTGATATGACAAATATGTTACTAATATCAGTTCCACGAGAGAAGGACATTATGGTTGGTAAAGTAGATGGATTGAAGCTCAATATCAAGAAAACAAAGATTCTTAGTGTAGGGCCTGTTGGCAGCATTGTGATGGAAGGGGACGGTGAAGAGATTGAGATTGTTAACATCTTTAGTTTGCTTGGCCACAATCAACACTCGGCACCAGCAGCCAGGAAATTAAAAGCCATGTTGGCATTGGGAAAGTCTGCTGTCAGAGACCTTTCCAAGGTACTGAAGAACAATGTCTGGAGACTAAGGTGCACCTGATACAGGCCACGGTCTTTGCAGTCACTTGTTATACATCAGAGAGCTGGACAGTGACTAGGGATGATAGAAGGAGAATTGATGCCTTTGAGCTGTGGTGTTGGAGAAGAGTACTGAATATACCAGGGAGCTCTCCTGGCCTAGTGGCAAGAAGCTGCACTGTAATCCCAAAGGCATGGCACGTGGTTTGAATCCACTGGTGCTCTGCTGGAGGAGGGGAAATTTCCTCTTGTACCAGTAGGACCCAATTTGATGGAACACACCCATAAAAAAACAATAAATTTAAAATAAATAAATTAATTAATTTTAAAAAAAGTAGTGAATATACCATGGACTGCTAAGAGAATGAACAGGTTCAATCTGGAGAGGGTGAAACCAGGCTGCTCCTTGGAGGCAAGGATTCTGAAGCATCTGTCTGACCTACTTTGGACATGTTGCAAGGAGGGGCCAGTCCTTGGAGAGGGACATCATGCTTGGGAGGGTGGAGGGACAGCGCAGGAAAGGAAGACTCTCGATGAGGTGGATTGATTCAGTGGCTGGGATAATGGCAGTAGGTGAGTCAGAGACAGTAAGATTGGCACAGGATAAGAGCAGGGTTTAGGGCCGTTGTACATAGGGTTACTGTGAGTCGCAGGCAACTCGACAAGTCATACAACAACAACAGAGTATATGGGCAAGGAAACAGGAAACTTTTCAGTAAGAGCAATTAACAGAGTGACCACTACCATGGGCTCAAACATAGCCAGGATTTCAAGCATGGAGTGAGACCAGTACCTCCTTCTGTTAGACCCTGAGTCCCTGTGAGCCAAAAGCATCTGAACAGTACCTAACAGTAAAACTGCGTAGAAATAAATTTAAAAATAGAAGTGATTCTTTATACAAATCCCAAGTAGAAGTCAACAGAGTCATATTTTCATTGATAAAAAAGAAACTTTCTTTTAAGTATATCCTAAATGATGAATGCCAAGGGAACACTACATGGTTTTAAATTAAGAAAGGTGTGTGTCAGGGTTATGTCCTCTCTCCATACCTATTCAATCTGTATGATGAGTAAATTATTTGAGAACCTGAACACCATGAAGAAGAATGTGGCATCAGAATCAGAGGAAGATTTATCAATTCATATATAGATGACACAACCTTGCTGTTGAAAGTGAGGAGGACTTGAAGCACTTGCTGCAAATCAAAGATTAAAGCCTTATGTATGGATTGCATGCATCTCAGCAGCAAGAAAACAAAAATTCTCACACTCAACCAATAGGCAACATCATGACAGATGCGAAGAAGATGGAAATGGTTAACATCTTTGTCTTCCTTGGATCCACGGTCAACACCCCAACATCCTTGGTACCAACAGTTAAGAGATCAGGAGACGTATTGCACCCAGAAAGTCTGCAATCAGAGATCTCTCCAAATCATTAAGGAGCAATAATGTCAGTTTGAGGACTAAAGTGTGCCTGATTTGGGCCATGGTCTTTTCATTCACTTGCTGTGCATCTGAGAGCTGGACAATGAATAAGGATGACAGAGGAAGAATTGATGCCTTTGAGCTGTGGTGTTGGAGAATAATACTGAATATCCCATGGATTGCCAAAAGAACAAATACATCTTGGATAAAGTGCAGCCAGAGTGCTTTTTGGAGACAAAGGTGGTGAAACTTTATCTCACATACTTAGGGCATATTGCTAGGAGAGGCTATTCTTTGGAGAAGGAATAGTCATGAAAAGATACGGTCAGCAAAAGAGAAGAAGACCCTCAACCGGATGGATTAACAGAGACTGCTGCAATGGGCAGGAGTGTGTCAGAAATTGTCAAGATGGCACAGGATAGAACAGGGTTCACATCTGTTGTTCAGAGGGTCACTGTGGGTTGTACTCAACTCAGCACCTAACATAACAGCTTAGGTTGAATGAGCCTCATCTTCATTTCTCTCAAGTTTTACTTCTTTCCTGTGGGTTTCTAACATTCAAGTTTATCATATAGCAGGAAAACTGATTCTGTAACATACTAGGCCACCCTTGGCATCCACTATTTGTATTTCTGGGACCATGAAAAATCATTCCCTTTGGATTGTGATGTTAGTGAAGAATTTTAATATTCCATGAACTTTCAAAAAAACAAACAAATCTGCCTTTGAAGAAATGAATCCAAGCTGCTTCTTAGAAGCAAAGGTAATTGTTGTGTGCTGTCAAGTTGGAACTGATCATAGCTGACCCTCCAGTAGGTTTTCAGAAGTAGTAAATTGCATGGAAGGAGATTGCCCATCTTTCTCCTGCAGAGCAGTGAGTAGATTTGAACTGTGTGCCTTTGGGATTGCAGCATAGCTTCTTACCACTAGGCCACCAGAGCTCCCTAGAAGAAGGATAGTAAGACATCATCTCCACATACTTTGGACGAAAAATAAAAGGTCTGCAGAAAAGAGAAAGATTATCAACAAGAGTGATTGACATGGTAACTGCCACAGTAGCTTAAGCAGAGCAGAGATTGTAAGCGTCACATGGATAGGGCAAGCCTCCGGTCTGTTGTGGGTAGCATCACTGTGTCAGAGCTGACCCCGCAGCAGCTGAACAGCATAGGCTTGGCAGAGGGAAGTCTTCATTTCTAGTTATGCAGATAGTTTTACACTTTTTTTCTTATATAAACAACTTGGGGTTTCACTCACGTGTAAGGGCCCTTCACCTGTCATGCTATATGTCAGGTTCAGCAGCTGCTGCTGATTTTTTTCTCTCAAGAAGTGCTCTTCAAGGCACTGGCAGCTGAGAAAGCTGGTGACTCTTTGAAGAGTTGGTGTAGGAATGGGTGTCATAGCATTCTATTTGATCCTAAATGTTGATAACTCTTTAATGTCTGATATTTTAGGAAATTGTCTCCTGCTTTCCACCAAGCACTGCTCTCTTTTTGTCGAATGTCAGCAGATAGTCGCTTGGGATCAGAGGTAAATGATTCATACTCTTGCTACTACTCACAAGTATCCTGCTGTTTCCCTCTCTAGTATTTAGATCTCCTTCTAAAAGAAGCGGGCATCAGTCTGTTTCTAATTCAAGTCTACTGTTTATAGGAATGTTCAAATGAGTACTGTGAACCTCCTTAAATTTTAAACTTGAAGGAATGGAATTGATTGCTTCTGTTATTAGTATTAAATACTGATCACATGTCATAATTGTCATCTCTTTCCTTCCTCTTCCCTTTCTAGTTGTCTTTTAACTAAATCCAGTTAGGTGACCTCCTCATGGCCTCTGTCCTGCAGTGGTACTGGCAGTATCAAAGAGCTAGTGGTTGGTCCAGACACAGTTGTAGCAATTCTTATTGCAGAACTGGATCCCCTTTGTTGAGCTGCTGAAATGTGCAGCTTGGCTGTTCAAGCTGTAGTGTTAGGCAGTAATTGCTTATTTTGGGGGCATCTTCAAAGACATAAGGGTCACAATGAATGTAGCCACCATCCTGTGCCGTCTCTTGTGTACTAAAGTAGAGTTAGCAGTTCCCTCTGACTGGCTTCACTTTTACTTATTTATGGGTGTTTTTAATCCGCTGCTGGTTTACAGAAATACTTAGCCAGTTTGGGAGATGTGGGTTTTGGTGGTAGCATTTCAGTCATAATTTGGAATGTATATTTAGAGCTAAGGTGAGAGGCTTCCAAAGTGAACTTGAGGTACCACCCTGTGTGGTTATGAACTCTTGCTTTTTCAGGTGTCACGGATCGCAGACAGTGAAAAAAGTGTTATGCTGATGCTGGGTCGCTGCCTGCCACACATTGTTCCTAACGTGCTGCTGGCCAAGAGAGAGGTGAGGCACACAGAGTATTTTCACCACAGTAGTCTCATCACCTTGTCCTTTTTTTGTCATTTTTGAAGTTTAGTGTTAAATTTTTATTTTCTTAAAGTCTGTTACTTGCAATCATATTCTTACTTTTGTGCATGCATCTCTGCTCCTAGAGAATGGTTTTACACCTCTGTCAGGTGAGTTCAGTAAAACTGCATGGTATTCATGTTTTCCCAATTTTGCCAAAAGCATCATTAGCTTCCGCAGCACTAACACTACTGTAGGTCCATTGATGTGTCACAAACACCATCTGATGTTTCCATCACCAGTTCACTAACCCACTGTGCCTTTGCTCTTGGTGTGGTCTGCCTGAGCTGTCTACTGAAACAGACACTCTGGCTTTTGAAAATTAACAGGGACTAATATATGCCTTTTAAAGATATTTAAAGTAGTTTCCTATTACAAATGTTAGTTTATTGTATTTAACAGTAAATTAGATAGTCATAATGTTGACCAGAATAACTTTAATACCTTTGTTGTTTTTCTTGTCGTTAACCTTTTGTTAACAAATACTAAAATATCCACAGTACAATTTCAAGTATACTTCGGTTCACATAGCCTATATTACAAGCCATAAATACTTTTATAAGTAACAATTATGTTTAAGCAACAAAAGAATAATGGAAAGTTATCTATAATCTTATTGCAAAAGTAGTAAAGCTAGCTATTTCCATGAGATAAATTGCTGGTTCACAAATTATTGTTGAAAAATGTATTAGAATCATTGAGAATGTATTATGAATTGTGCTGTTATCCTCTTAATATTTACCACTTATTTAAAAAAAAATTATGAGGGGACCTACAGTATGATAGGTACATAATGCATTGGCAAACCCACATAAAGCTTACCTTTAATTCTCCATTAAAGAAATTTATACTGATCCTCAAGAAAACATAGAGCTTCTAGACATTCATTCTTTTAGCTGTTATTCACAAACATTATAAAAAGACTGTCTTCTCATTGATAGGTTTATTTTTGTTATTTAAAAATCATTGTCATATGTAAGTGTGGAAAGTGTTGTGTGTCTTGAAGGATCAGTGTCTAATTTCAGTTTGTTTTGCAGTTCTTCCTGGCAGAATGGTGTTTGAGCTGCTTTTCTTGTCTCAGCTTGTAACATAATCCTTATAATGCATTCATGTTTGCAACCCTTCTACTGTTCCCTTAATGCAATATTTAAATATCTAAGAATCCTAATTGTCATGAGACCCAAGTTTTAGCTTTTCATTTTAATTTTTCATATTATCATAAAAGACTACCACTGAAATTTGATTGTATACTGCATGAAAGATATCTAAATTTGCATCATTAATTATCAGATATGTGTTTTTATATATATTCTTATATATATATACACACATATTTATTTAATTTGTGGTTTGATGTTTTCTGGCTGATTTTAATTTCCTTATATTTGTGAAAAAACACTATACTAATAACTTTATGAAGAATGGTAATTTACCTTTGTAAGTAATCCTTGTTAGTGGTCTCAGGCAGCCTGCTTCTTGGGGAGTTGTACTGCTGACACATAGATGGTGCCTCTTTGGAGGTTCCGATTCTCTGGCGGCTCCAAGGGAGAAAGAAGGACAATCCCTTGTGGGATTTACAGCCTCAGAAACAGGCTGGAGGGTCAGCTGTGAGGCCGTTCTGATTTGACAGCAATTAGTGATAAGGTTAATTATTGGACCGTATTCTATTTTATCAGTAAATAATGTCATTTATAATATGCCAAAATTGTGTTCCTTTACAGTTAAATTGATAAGTCATGCCTTTGTATGTTTGATTTGAAAGTAAATTTTGGCCAAACAGGGACACAATTGTGTTTCCTTACATCCCTTGATATTCATTCAATCACCTTTTATTTAATATTCCACCCTAGTTTTTTAAGTCTATTTTAAAACCGCTCTTGTGTTTGTTGATTACTATTTTGCCTTTTCCTTAAGTTTTATCTAATCTCTTCTCATTGCAGATCTTTTAAGTGTAACATAAGTGTCCTGAAAATTGATCAGTTACAGTAATCCTATAGCTAGTAAATAAAACATTAGGAATATTTAGTCATTAAGATTTTGGCTAAGTAATAGACTCACGTAGTTTAAAATGTTTTAAATATAAAAAGATAGATAATGAAGGCACCATTCTCACATTGCAATACTTGTCTTTCAAGTATGCTGTACTGAGGTAACCTGTAGGTTGCTGTGGTGCTGAAAACTGTGCTGCGGGTGTGTCAAATGCCAGAGGAGTCAGCCATAGTGGACAGGTTTTGGTGGAGTTCCCAGATTAAAACAAGCTACGAAGCACCATTGGCCATCCACTTTTGAAATAGGAGACTTTTAAAGAACCTATGAACAATAGAGGAAAACGGACAGATACAGTATTAGAGGATAGAACAGTTTTCATGTCTGCCTTCTGTAGGGTCAGGTTGAGGCATACTCAATTCAATAACACCTAACAATCTGGGGAACTCTGGTGGCCTACTGATAAGAAATTACACTGCTATCCCAAAGGCATGTGGTCAAATCTCCCAGCTCCTCCACAGGAGGAAGATAGGCATTCTTTTCTTGTGCAGTGTACTTCTGAAAACCCGCTGGAAGGTCAACTGTGAGTCATTTCTAACTTGATGGCACACAACAACAGCTATGAGTTGTAAGGCATTTCTCAAATTTCAGAGTTGTTTTAAAATATACATCACAGGATCTATGTAATAACGATAGTATTTATAAGAGCTTCTTTAGTGTTTTAATTTATGAGAATTTGTCTTCTTTACCTGTTTCAGTTTTTGGGGTTTTGTTTTTTTTAAAAAAAAAAATTGGAGGTAAGGAATCCCATGCTTTCCAGCAGTGGCGACGGTTAATGTTATATAAGCACTTCAGGTAGGCTTCCTGAAGGTTGAACCCCAGGAGTTAGATTAATGATTAAATAGGTATTGTAGCAGCCCTTGGGGTTTAGAACTCTCCCCGAGGTGAATAATACTGCTTTTCATTTGTGCGTTATTATAATGACTTTCCCTTCCCCCTCCCTGCGTACTAATAACATCCCAGCAAGTACCAGCTGCTAATCTAAATCACATTACACACCGACTCTCTGTAGACCACGGTGGCCCTGATACAGGTTGGCCTACACATTCATCAAAATGATGTAGTTGCTAAACTTTTAATTAAAATTGAAATAGTTTCCCTAAAAATAGAAAAGATCTGACTTTTCTTGAACACACTTAAGTTGGGGAGCAGTACTGGGCTTGTATTCTAAATGAGTCTTGTCACTTTGTGACAGTGCAGTACTTCCTTTTTCCATAGCACCTGTAGTTACTTGGTTGGCTGTTTGTCACCAAGGCTGTGCTGTCATTTTTGGACTTTATTTTACCCACTTACATGAGTTTTTTTTATCTCCTAATCACTTGAATTGTTACTTGCAAACTAGATCGCTGTATAGCCTTAGTGTAGCCATTGACATCTGTAGCCTTCCCGCCTAGTCTTTGCCACTTTATTTTTAATATATCTAACAAATAATACATAAATATGTGTTCAGATTTTAATCTTGATGCTTTACCTGTTCATCGAATTTTTCATTGTTTTCTTTATAGGAAATGATAATGTTTATCCTGTTCTTTCTAGATGTCAACTTGAAGTTTAAACACCCTTGCCGTATTAATTTCTCCCAGAGTCCAGCAACAAAAAACTGTCTGCATCCAGTGTGCTTATTTCAGCTCCCTCTGAAAAATAATTCCCAGTCAATTCATGAGTATTCTTTCATTCTAGTTTAACTTCTGCCAGAAATAGGCCTGGTTTCCTCTTAGGAGCCCTGTTGGCACCTGAACACTGGACTGCCCTCTGAAATACTGATGTTCCAAGCCAGTTAGCAGTTCTGTAGGAGAAAGATTCTGACCTGCTCCTGTGAAAGTTGCAGCCTATAAACCCTATGAAGTAGTTCTGTGTGAGTCAGAACCTCAAATGCACTGAACAGCAACAGTGTCTTAGCTCACCAGCATTTTAATTGTGTATTTTATTTTATCTCCAGGGGTACTTTAACTGCTTCAGTATAAATTTTATTCTTTGATTTTTATCACCTTTGTTCAGTCGTTTTCATTTTCATCCCCTCTCCAACTGATTCAAAATATAATCTTGCCTTTGGATTAGTCCAAAGAATATTAGTTTTAAGAAATATTTTTAAATACCTATGTGTGTGAAATATACCATACTCAAGGCATTATTCTCTAAACAAAATTAAAGATATTTTATATGTTTTTGGAACTCTGCAAAAACGCATCATAATAAGTGAAAATTTTTCTTACATAGGGATAGAGCATAATTTAGGGCTATTGTACATAGGGTCACTGTGAGTCACAGGTGACTCAACAGCATATAACGACAACAACATAACATATGTAAGTCAAATGACATTTTCTCAGGTATCCTACAAAGTTTATCATTAGCTAAATTATGCTCAACTGTAGCATGTTTATAGAGTTTTCTTCAGTATTAGTTACTAAGTGAAGAACAATAACAATATAAGGGGTTTTAGTTTTGGATAAATCAAAATTACATTATAACTGACCCATAAGGTAAATGTAAATAGCTTGTCAATAACTGAATTTAAATTCAAAATTAATATTACTTAGTCCTAAAGCAAATGAAATATGGAATTTTAGGATGATACCTAAATTTTTGAAAGGAACAGAAATTATAGGAAAAGTTGCACGATGAGGACAAACAGTGAACTATAATTTTTTGGGCTTTAGTAATGTGTTCTCTTTCTAGGATTGTTTTTATCAACTTTTTTTTCCTAAAGTACTCAAATTTTTGCCTTCAGGTGCCTTTGCGTATAGTAAAGAAATGCAATGCCGCGTTTTCTATCTTAAATGTCTTTCAAATCTTTAAAACTATTATTTTACCCACATTTGTGGTTGTTATGTATCATCGTGTCAGAACCAACCCATCATGGCTGGCCCTCCAGCAGGAAATCACATAGGAGAAGATGCCCATTTTTCTCCCAGGGAGCATGTGGTAGATTTGAACTGTATACCTTTGGGTTGGTAACACAGCTCCTTATCCCTAGGCCCCCAGAGCTCCCTTACCAACATTTCTTTTTTAAAAAAAAAAATTGACGTTTGTCTGATCTTGTTTCCTGCTTCATTTCTCCCTCAACATCTAATTACTCGTACTGATGCTTTCTTCCTTGCCATTGTAAACCAAACATATTAATCTCTTCACATCATTTTCCTTCAACACTTAAAATCCTCAGATGATAAAATCTCACAGCAGTTCAGAAGCTATTCAGGAGAGGATTGTCTCAGTTGTCTCGCACTGCTCTGACAGCACTACCCCAGGGGGAGGGTTTTAACAAGCAGTTACAGTTGAGGTGAGGAGGCTAATTCAGGAGAAAGCACGTTCTGTCCCTGGGGTAGGAGAACCCTTGTTTCCTTCAGTCGCTACGGGCCCAGCGTTCCTGGGGGATCTCCATGTAACCTGGTCTTCCCAATGTCAAAGAGCTTCCTCCCACTGAGACCTTGGCCTAAAGGACACACTCCATTCGTAGTGATTATTTCTTGCTCGTGCTGAGGTCTCATGCTACCGCACACAACCAGCACCCCTCCAGCCCTGTGAGTCGAGTTTCCTAGTATCTCTAGTAAGATAAAAGTATTACGAGCAACACGCTGGCGAAGCTCCTTTTCTATCTAACTAGGGTTGTGATGGAATAAGAAGTGTTACACTCCACTCTTCGTACTCTTAAAACTATCAGATCATGAGGATCTTTTTATAACCTCCACATGATATCATTACGTACATTCAGTGCATGACAAGGGTATTTTTTAACATTTGTTATAAGAACGTTAAAATAAGAAACAAAAGTCACTTGTAAGAAGATTCACGATCTCTAACAAATTCCTTTACTGTTACTGGAAATTATTTGTTTTATTTGCAAAAGTGATAAGAAGACTCAAATGCAAGAATTCTTTTCCATTTAATTTTGTGCATAATTCCCCAGGTAGCTTAGGTTTTTAAGGAGAAATCCTTCCTATTAGAAGAATAAATTTTATCAAAACAGGTTAAAGCAAAAATCATTTACTTGAGTAATGAAAATGGGTTGCTGTTTTCAAACTTCTTATTGGTATTAGGTGCCATCAAGTTGTCCACACCTCCCAGCACGTGTGTGAAACATGCCCTGTGCCGTTCTCACAGGCCCTGCTGTGCTGGAGCCCACTCCTTTGGGCACAGTGGCAGTCTGCCTCATTGAGGAAGCAGTTAATTAGTGGAATGCCTCCTGCAATAGGATTCTGACATTGATTTCCTTGTTAGTGTTCATGAAGTAATCAATTTTATAATTCACTCCAGTATTTATTTATAAAATACTGTCCTCGTGTTAATGCATGTTTGTTTTAAAATAGTTAAGATTCTTGTTGCATTTGAAGGAACAATCTTTTGGATGTAATGTTGCTGAAGCAATCAGTATTGTCTAACCATGGTTATTTACTATTATTGTTAGATATAAAATCTAATATGCTTAAAATTTTTTTCATATGAAAACTCTTAAGCATTTAGGTTTGCTGTTCTGACATTAAATGAGAATCCCGGAACACTTGATCATGCTTATGCAAAACCTATACTTGGACCAGGAGGCAGTCATCAGAACAGAGCAAGGGAACGCTAATGATTCAAAATTGAGAAGGTTGTGTGCCAGGCATGTGTCCTATCTCCATACCTTTTCCATCCAAATGCGGAACAGATTATCCAAGAGGTTGGGCTCTATGAAGAGAAATGTGGTATCAGGATTGGAGGAAGACTCATCAGCAATCTGCATTATACAGATGATATAACCCTGCTTGCTGAAACTGAGGAGGACCTGAAACACTTGCTGCAGAAGATCAAGGACTGCAGCCTTCAATATGGATTGAGGCTCAATATCAAGAAGACAAAGATCCTCGCCACTGGGCCAATTCGCAACATCAGGATGCATGGTGAAGAGATTGAGATAGTAAACAGCTTTAGTTTGCTTGGCTTCACAATGAACAGTCTTGGCACCAGCAGCCAGGATTTTAAAAGATGTATTGCATTGGGAAAGTCTGCTGTCAGAGACCTCTACAAAGTACTGAAGAATATTGATGTCAGTATGGAAACTAAGGTGTGCCTGATACAGGCCACAGTCTTTGCAGTCACTTGCTATGCATCAGAAAGCTGGCAATGATTAGGGAAGAAGGAGAATTGATGTTTTTGTGCTGTGATGCTGGAGAAGAGTATTGAATATGAACAGGTTGATCCTGGAGAGGGTGAAACCAGGCTGCTTCTTGGAGGCAAAGATTCTGAAGCTTTGTCTGACATACTTTGGACTTGTTGCAAGGTGGGATCAGTCCTTAGGGATGTCATGCTTGGAAAGGTGGAGGAACACAGAAGAGGAAGACACTTGATGAGATGGATTGGTTCAGTCACTGGGGTAATGGGCATAGGTGTGTCAGAGACAATAGGATTGGCACAGGATAGAGCAGGGTTTAGGGCTGTTGAACATAGGGTCGCTGTGAGTCACAGGCAACTTGACAGCACATATAAACAACAAAATATTTTTTCTTTAATCTTCCAAAACATTTATAAAAGTCTGGGGTTTTGTTGTTGTTGTTTTTTTTTTTTTACTTTCTAAAGGAAATACTGAAAAGGTTTAATTCAGAATTAAAAGCAAAGATTTAATGGGAAGGATCCAGGTGAAAAGACAGGATAATGATGAGCAAAGTTCAAGGATGATTAATTTTATAAAACATAATGCATAGAAATGATTCTATGAAACAATATGGATGAAGAAGAGTATGAAACACAATGTACATGAACTTTGTAAGCAAACCAATATAAAATAAAAAAAAGGGGAGAACTACTTCAGTTTGGAGAGATGCTGCCAAAATTAAAATACTGGTGCAAATCTACAAAGGTTTGAATAATGAATGTGAAAATGGTAAATACGGACTTAATAAATTCTGGCGTGAATATATTAATGCTCCATAGGTCTAAAAAAGATGAATCCTCATAAATGCAAATAAGTGAAACAGGTGTATAGTTAGAGAAAGTATCATTTTTAGATTGGCACAGTAGGATTTGTGAATAAATGAATACTAGAGAAACTAGAATGTTTGAGGGTAGACCTAACTTGGTGACGTAAATCTTAATAGATCGCTAAGTTACCAGTGGATGGTTACCTCCACTTTCTGCCATCCCTTATTTGACCTCTTTTCAGCCTCACTCCCTGGAAGAGCAGAAGACCATCAGTAAGTCTGTAGCCCATGGCATTGTCATTCTCATACTCACTAATGTGTCAGGGCCCACCCATTCTCTTTAACACTGAGTACCAGCCACAGTTATTAGCAATTACTTGCCATATACTGTTCACTTTTGTCTCTCAAGACAAATGCAAATGGCAATGTAAATTATTACTTGCCAAGATAGATGTAATAGTAATGAATTAGTAATAGATAAATAGTAATAGATGAAAAAAAGCTTTGTCTTCAAAAATTCTAAGTCCAAAGACTACGGGGGAGTCCTAAATACAATTAGAGAATTAAATAGGACAAGACTGATGAATCTTTGTGATTTAGTGTTGCTATAACAGAGATCAGTAACTGGGGTCATGGAGGTGGTGTGTCGGAGTTAAAGTGAGACTGGCTCAGAATAAGGCAGACTTAAGAGCTGGTGTACAGAGGATTGCCATGATTGCAGGTGACTCGGCGGCACAGAACAACGTAACAGGAATGCTACAGTTGGATGGTTTTGCTGCTGTTGCTGTTCGGTACCATAAAGTCAACTACTACTCACAGTAAGCCTGTGAATGACAGATGTGCACCTTGCCTTACCCTGCGCCGTCCTCACAGTCTCGGTCATGCGCAATCCCATCCATCTCAGGGATGGTCTTCCTCTCTATCCTCACCCTCGACCTATTCCAGCACGATGCATCTCTGTCCTCGGGCTGGTTTCTCCTGAATAATCCCCAAAGTAAGTTGGATAAAGTTTCATTATCCTGCAAGGAACACTGGTTACACTTCCTTCAAGACAGATTTGTTTCTTTTGTCAGTCCATGAGCTATTCAGTACTCTTCACCCAACCACAGTTCAAAGGCATTGATTCTTCTTTGGTGATCCTTATTCATTGTCCACTTTGAGATGCATAGAAAGGAACTGGAAATACCATGGCTTGGTTCAGGTGCACCTTAGTCTTTAAGCTGACGTCTTTGTGGATGGCTTTAGCGAACAGAAGAGTCTTCTCTTACCCTTCAAAAGGCCAAAGAGTCTAGCTCTAGGGAAAGGCCTGTTGTCTCTCTGTGCCTGTTGGGCAGAAAGTCAGAAAGTCCTTGTTTTCTCCAGGATCTGTAAGGCCCAGGGATCCTTGGTGAGCCCCACATGCCCTGACCTTCCTGGTGTCCGAGAGCTTGCCAGGTCAGGGGCCTAGGCTCATAAGGACGCAGTCCACCCCTGTTGGTTATTTATTGGTGGTGCTGAAGGCTCCTCTCACCCAAACTCAATTTCCTCCTTTTTCAACTTAAGGATCATACACTAGAGAAGCTGCTTTCTGTGATGGGTTAAAGAGTATTGCATTTGAACAGTAATCCTCTTGCAACCGTTGGCTTGTCAGACCATGAGGGATCATTGCAATTTTAAGGGAGACAGGTCAGTCCACAGCAAATGGTTGTTCATGTGCAAATGTGAGTTGCTTGGTACCTTGTTGAGGATTTTTGAGGCTACCTTTGATCGCAAGAGGATTTGATGTTATAGCAAACCACACACAGAGATAGTTTTGGTTACATATCCACTGTTTTAAAATTTAAGTATACTCTTTTGTATCTTTCTCTCAAAAACAAGCATAACACACACATCACAGTTTGAAAGAAATGAAAAAGAAAAAGAAAAAAAAACAAGCATAACAAAATTGTGGTGCTGTTTAATTCCTCACACTTCCAGGTTCTTCTCTCCCCCTCCTACCCCCATTAGAAGAGTAAAAGAGGACAATTCTCTCTCTCTCTCAGCCTTGAATGCACTGAACTAAGAACTTAAGATTCAGGAAAGGGGATTAGGAACAAAGTCCTCAAGAGAAAGAACTGAGATGAAAAGGAGAATTTTGAGGCATTTTTCACTTTTAGGGACGTTTCCTTTCTTTGTTCCTGCCTTTCATTCACCTTTGGGTGGGTACCTGATGATGCACTAATTTATTAGTAAGATTGACTCTTAGCAGTCTGAAGGGACTCACCTGATAACAGTTACACTTTATATCAGTAGTCTTCTACCTTCACATTGTTGAACACCTACACGAGACAGAATCTTTAATATTTTCTCACAGGATACTCATTTTCTTTTACAAAATCAGCTCTGGTCTTTCAAGTATCATTTTGTACCATTGTTGAAAACAGTACTTAGCAATAGAACTCTTCCACTCCAGATGCAAAATTCTTTTACCTAAACTTTCTGGTGTCCCCAGTGGTGCTAGTGGTTAGTGTGCACAGCTGCTAACTGGAACGTTCCAGAGGCACCTCTGCAGAAGATCTGGCCATCTGTGTTTGAATGAGAAACCCTGTGAAATACAGGTCTCCTGACACACAGCCACCAGGGTCAGAGCCAGCTTGGGGAAACAAAACCAAACCCTGAAAAGGCTATAGCACCTCACTGTGCTGTGTAAGGCTGTTTAGTATAAAGATAGTGGACCCTTGGGAAGTGCTGCATTAAAAAGCTAGGTTAGTTGAATCTCAAGTAACTTTATTACATTGTTAGTTGCCTCTTCCGAAATCAGTAGTTCATGTGTTAACATTTATCACCTTTACAAAATTCCATTTTTCCTCGTTTAGGCTCGTTTGACTTTGACTTTCCATTTTAAGAGTACTCCACGGGAGGGAGATGCAGATGAGGGAGACGCCGATGGTGCAGTGTGTTTTCACCTTGCATTTCCCACCCTCGTGTCTCTGTAGGAATTGATCCCCCTCATCCTGTGCACAGCGTGTCTGCATCCTGAGCCCAAGGAGAGAGACCAGCTGCTCCACATCCTTTTCAATCTCATCAAGAGACCAGACGACGAGCAGAGGTGGGTGTGCATTCTCTTTCCACATAGATGGAATGTTATCGTTGTTTTTGTGTGCTTTCAAGTCAGAACCAACCCATAGCTGACCCTCCAGCAGGTTTTCAGGGGCAGTTAATTGCTTGGGAGGAGTTTGTGTGTCCTTCTCCTGCAGAGCTGCTGGCGGATTTGAACTACGTGCCTTTGGGATTGCAGCACATCTTCTTAACCACTAGGCCACCAGGACTCTCTCAGTGTAGAATGGACTTAATAATTTCATTAGTTTGGCATTTTCAGTTACTTACTTCTCACCATCGTGCTGTCAACTTGAAATTCGTTTCCAGCTGCAGTATTGTCATCACATTTGCTTCACTCCTCTCTTTGATTATTAAGGCAACCCAGAATTTGCCAAAATAATAAACAATTGAGCACTCATGCTGAGAAATTTAACCCATGGATAATACATAAAACCTAAAGTTAAAATGGCTGTGAAAATATATACACAACCTGCTAAGCTGTCATTACTGATAATTTTTATAGTTTTAATCTTTGTCAAGGGATTTTAGAACTATTTTTCTTACAGTGTTAATGACTTCTCAAGGCTACTGGACAGGAATAATTATTGAAAGATGCTGAATTATTTGTGAGGGATTAATTCATGTTACAGTGATTTTATTTCTATTTAAGCAGTGCTGGGACTTTTCACACTGTGGAAATAAAATAGTATCTTTTAAAATATAAAGTAGGTTTTTGTGTTAAACACCTCTTTCATTTCTGGTAGCAACGCATTTCCTAATAGGTAAGCATCACTGCATCAAAAACAACTTGCTGACACAGAAGTATTTCATGAAACAACTTTTGTTCAAGAGGCAATGGTGATGAAGGAGTAAGTTCAAGCTATTCTGAAGGACCAGACAAAAAATAAGGCCCAAGGAATTGATGGATTACCAACTGACATATTTCAGCAAAGAGATACAACCCTAGAAGAGATCTGTGTTTATTCCCATTCAAAAAAAAGTGATCCAACAGAGTGTGGAAGTTATAGAATGATAACAATATCACACACAAGCAAGATCCTGCTGAAGATTATCCAAAAGCAACTGGAACAATACATAGACACAGAACTACCAGAAAGCCAAGCTAGGTTTAGACGAGGTCATGGCACTAGGGGTGTCATTGCCAATGTAAGATTGATCTGGGCTAAAGCAAAGAGTACCAGAGGAATGTTTGTCTATTCTTCACTGACTGTGCAAAGGCATTTGATTGCATGGATCACAACAAACTGACTGACCTTGAGAATGACAATCCCAGAACACCTGATTGGGCTCATGCAAAACCTATACTTGGACCAGGAAGCAGTTGTCAGAACAGAGCGAGGAAACACTGCATGGTCCAGTCAGAAATGGAGTACATCAGGGATGTGTCCTGTCTCCATACATACCTTTCCAATCTGTATGAAGAATATATCATTCAAGATGCTGGACTTTCTGAGGAGTGTGGCATCAGAATTGGAGGAAGACTCAACAACCTGAATTATGCAGATGACACAACCTTATTTGCTAAAACTGAGGAAGACCTAAAACATTTGCTGCGGAGATTCACTGACTGTAGTTTGCAATATGAATTGAAGCCCAGCATCAAGATGTCAAAGATTCTAACAGTCGGGCCCATTGGCAGCATCATGATAGATGGAGAAGAGATTGAGATTATTAACAATTTCAGCTTGCTCGGTTCTACAATCAACACTCTTGGCACCAGCAGTCACGAAACCAAAAGGTTAATTACATTAGGTAAATCTGCTGTCAGGGACATGTCCAGAGTGCTGGAGAGCAAGGATGTCAGTCTGGATCCAGGCCATCCAATTACTTGGTATTCATCAGAGAGTTGGAAAGTGAACAAGGATGTCAGAAAGATTGATGCCTTTGAGTTGTGGTGCTAGGGAAGAGTATTGAACATACACCATGGACTGCCAAGAAGACTAATACGTCTGTCTTGGAGAGGGGAAAACCAAGCTGCTCCTTGGAGGCAAGGATTTTGAGACTCCGTCTTACATACTTTGGGCATTTAGCCAGGAGGGACCAGTCTTTGGAGAAGGGTACTCATAGAAGAGTGGAGGGGAAAGTGCAGGACAGGAAGACCCCAGATGAGATGGATTGACATAATAACTAGGGTCATAAGGGTATATGTGTCAGTGACAGTGAGATTGTCTCAGGATAGAGCAGAGTTCAGAGCTGTTGTACAGAAGGTCACTGTGAGTCGTAGTTGACTCGATGGCACATAACTACAACAAAAGGAGAAAATAGTATGTGGATCACTTAGGAGCTGTGAGATGTGGAGTACAGACATTATAGATTGTCTAGAAGACATTTCCTTTGCCTTCCAAACACAGCAAGCCATAGAGAAGTTAGTAGGAATCTGGAGCACACCTGTGACACCTCAGGCACTCTGATACTCTAGGAAGAACAGCAGATACTTAGACAACTAACTGTGTCCACCTACGTATGTTCTCAGGGCTGTTTCTAATGAGTACTGAGACCTAAGAAGGTAAAGAAGAAGATGTTGTACATTCTCAGCTACTTTGCCTATTAAGGTTTTCCTTGTGAGGAGCTGTAAGTAATAGAGTTTATTTTGTAGGACATCATTTGTTGGACTCCCATTTTGGACTTCTGGTTTAAAGTGTGGTATAAAAGTCAATGTTAAAATGAGAAGACATACGTAGTTGGAAATTCAGTCTCTAGTGCAACAGAGGCTTAACACATAAAAGAAATCTCTGAGATGTAAAACTTTGAGACTCCTAGAAAAAAAGCAAAGTATGGCATAAAATATACTACGTTTAGTGTGGGAAAACAGAAAAAAATTATATAAACAACTTCTTGGGAAAATTAGTAATAAAGGTCTAGGAGAACCTATAAGGCCAAGATAGGAATATAAATCTTCATATTGTTTGTGTGTTTGAACTATATAATTATATATCATTCTTAAAATATTAAAATAAATTTAAGACATCAAAATATCATCTAAACCAGTATTGAATTAATGGGAGTTTATCCCCTAGAACAGAAATGGTGAGAAGATTGACGGAAGCTGAATGCCACTGATGTTGTTCATTGGGAAACTCTTTGTGTACATTTACCAAAAAAGGCAAGAAAATATTCTTTAAATTTACCTCAACTAAATTTACACAGAAGAAAAACTAATAAAAATGATTGAATTTTGTTTCAAAAGATGTGCAGGCCACAGTGATATAAGTGCCTACCTCGGAAAAGAAAACCTTGAAGTAACAAGTGAGATCATTCAAGTGTGGACATGAAAAGAATTGTTGGATTAGAGGTGAACTGGACATCAGGAAAATCAGGAAAATTAAAATTGGGCAGATAAAATGTTACAGGCTTTCTGTCATTTCCAATCTTAATGGAAAAATTGTTTTTGTCCGGTTGAGAAACAGTACAGTTTTGCTTTACTATTGTCTGTCAACTGTGCCACCACCTCATTGGCAAGCAGTTTGAGTCCACCAAGACAGTCTCCTTCTGAATGATTTATTGATTCTGAAACTGGAGTGTCAGTTCTGACTCGACAGTATGCAACAACATTTGGTGTCTTTATTTCCTTTTTATACCATTTGATAATTTCTCACTATAGTTTTTCTCTCCTCTAAGGTTATTGGAAAATTAGAAATTAAAATGAGCTCTAAAACAAGTCAAAATAAAAACTGAAAATATAAAAACATTTTCATATCTTTAAAGACTGTAAGTAGGTATTTCCTGCTTGTTCCAGAATTTTTTTTTTTTAGCTAATGTAAAGCCATGACCTTTACAAGATCCAGCTACAGTGTTACTTGTAAACAGCAGCCCTGACATAACGTGCAAGTTAGGAATGAAGCATTCCTGTCACTGCAAACTGAAAAATTCCCAAGAATTTATTTATTTGATGGTACTTTATAGGAAAACTAATAATTTTTTTTCTTTTGAAAAATAGCATTCCTTAGTTTGAAAACCTAATATTTAAATAGGATCTATTACTTTTGCTGTTTTCAGATTTTCAAGATAAAAAAACCTCAGCCTTAGAAGGTACTTCATAGGCTATGCATGTTAAAGGGAGCTCGGGTGGCTCATTGGTAAGAAACTGTGCTGCGAACATAGGTCAGCTAGGAGTTGGTTCTGACTCAGTGGCACAATATGCATGCAGAGATAATAGATGCCACCTGGCAGCCAACAGTAACTGCCAACATTAATTTTACATTTAGCTGACCCTCAGCAGGTGTTCAGAGGCAGGGAAACATACAGGAGGAGACTGCCCATCTTGTTCCTGGGGAGCAGCTGGTGGGTTCGAACTGTTGCAAGAGTGGCATCCACTTCCTAAACAACGTGCCTCTGGAAACTCTGTGAACTTTGAGAAATGATAATATCTAAAGGTGTCTGGTCTTTTGTTCATAGTTTCACTAAGAGTCGTCTTCAACTCGACAGCAATCAACAACACAACAACAACAAATACATATAAAAAATTTTTATTTTATACTGGTTTACTAACCTTTTAAAAAGAAAAGAAAAAAATTTAAACTACTTCTAAATATCGTGTCATGTCCTTCCTTGGGTTTCCAAGGTCATAATTATTTTTGGAAGAGACTGCCTTTCTCCCACAAAGCCATTGGTGGATTCAGACCTCTTAGTTCAGTGTTAACAGCCTGACATATTATCCACTATGCCACCAGGCCTCCTTAACCTTACTTTAGATCCAGATAGAGTAAAGGTTTGCTGTAAGTTGGAGCCCACACAACTACATCTGACAACAGCAGCATATCTCGAATTAAGTTTGTTCACACTTAAGTATCTCATCTTATGAAAATGTAATTAGATATTAAAATAGATCAATTGATTAACTGTATAATATGTAATGTGAATAATAAATTAACAAAACAATTTTTAAGTTAACATAATATGTAGTTTGTCATAACCTGTTCTTAGAAGTGACATCTCATTACTTGACTATTACTCTGTTCCTTTCGAAGCACAGTCATTTAGGTCTAGCCACATGGAATGGGATGCAATTACAGTGCACCCTAAATGTCAGGAGCTAGGGCCTGCTGGGAACCCTGCCAGAGCTGTCTGTCACAGTGATCTTGGGTAAAATGCCCACCAGTGTGGTAAAGAAACACCATTTCACTGTTAATATGATACCACCGTTTTTGATTCTAGAAAGCCCAGGGAAATAATCATTAGCTATTTCGGTGGCTAAGGAGCGCTGGTAGCACTGTGGTTGAGACTTCAGCTGCTGACCAAAAGTTTGGCAGCCTGGACCCGCCAGCCTGTGCTCAGGAGAAAGGAGGCTGACTGCTTCTGTAAAAGTTCTCTTCCCGGGAACGCTCTAACGCTGTGGGTCACAATTGACTTGATGGCAGGGGGTTTGGTTTTCATTTTTATTTCAGTGACTAGAAATGGCAGAATTGCACCCACGTATGTCAGAATGAGCGCAAGGGAAGTTAGGAGCTTATGAGATCTGGCGTTGTGCCAGTGCAGAAGTCCCTTTCCGTCATCTCTCACGGTGTCAGCAGTCGCAAAGCTAATCCAAGGGTGCTCGCTCTTGTGGTGGGACCACTGATAATAAAGTTACTGAACTTACATGCATTAAAAGCTGTCTCTTAGAAACTCTTAGTCCTGCTTATATTTTTCTAAAGTAAATAGAAGTCTTGCATTTATTTATTTGTCCTTATTTTTCAGACAGATGATATTAACAGGATGTGTGGCATTTGCACGTCATGTCGGGCCCACCCGTGTGGAAGCTGAGCTTTTACCACAGTGCTGGGAACAGGTAAATAACTGCTGAATTTTTCCTTTATTATTATAAGTATTTTTTAAAGACTTCTGAATTACAATGATTTTTCCAGATTTATTTCTTTCATTTAATTTTCAACATATAGATTATATGCTAGAAAAAATTTTAAGTGCAATTCAGATTTTTTGGGGATATAGACTATGCTACTATTTGTCTTTGACCTAGCATGGTGGTATAACAGTGATCAGACTTGTTTGGGGGTGTTTTATTTTAGTCCATTCATCCAATACACACTTCTGAAATACTAGCCAGGATGCAATAACGAATAAAACACAAAGACATTCAGCTGAAGATATAACAGTAAACAAGCAAATGGTATGAGGCCTCATAGTTGTTAGGTGCTGTCTAGTTGACTACAACTCCTGGCGGCCACTGTTGTTGTTGTTTAAGTTCCATCAAGTTGCCTGTGACTCATGGCGACCCTGTGTACAACAGCCCTAAACCCTGCTCTATCCCATGCCAATCTTATTGTCTCTGACACACCTACCCCCATTGTCCCACTGAATCAATCCATCTCATTGAAGGTCTTCCTCTCCTGCACTGTCCCTCCATCTTCCCAAGCATGACTTCCCTCTCCAAGGACTGGTCCCACCTTGCATTATGTCCAAAGTATGTCAGATGAAGCTTCAGAATCCTTGCCTCCAAGGAACAGCCTGGCTTCACCCTCTCTCAGATGAACCTATTTGTTCTTCTAGCAGTCTGTGGAATATTCAGTACTCTTCTTCAGCACCACAGCTCAAAGGCATCAACTCACCTATCATCCCTAGTCATTGTCCAGCTCTCTGATGCATAGCAAGTGATTGCAAAGACCATGGTGTGTATCAGGCACACCTTAGTCTCCAGACTTCCATCGTTGCTCTTCAGTACTTTGGAGAGGTCTCAGCAGAATTTCCCAATGCAATTCGTCTTTTAATTTCTGGGCTGCTGGTGCCAAGAATGTTGATTGTGGAGCCAAGCAAACTGAAACTGTAAACAGTCTCAATCTCTTCACCAGCCGGCCACTATGAACACCGTATCTGAACCTAGCCCTGTTCTGCACCGTCTTCACCATCTCGGAAATGCTCGAGGCCATTGTGACAGTTGCTGTGTCAGTCCGCCTTGTTAGGGGACTTCCTCTCTCATTCTGACCTTTCCTAGCATGATTTTTTTTCTCACCTTTCCCAGTATGGTTTCTTTTTCCAAGGACTGGGCCCTCCTGACAGCATTCCCATAATATAGGATGATACATATACAATGAAGAAAAAGCAAAGCAGTCTTAGGAGGAACTATTTTTAAAAGGGTGGTCAGAGAAGGACTCTTGGTGGGGACAGTATTGGGCAGAGACTGGAAGGCTGCAAAGTGTAGCAAATTCAGAAGCTCTTAGTTCACAGAAGAGTGAAATGTATGTGAGTATATAGAAATACAGTGTATATGTATTATGATAGAGTGTACAGTGTGTAACCTTTTGATGCAGATATGTTCATGAATATAATTGGACATATATTTTTACTAACTCCTTTTGATTTTATATTGAGTTTTGATATTTTGAGTCCTTTGAAAAACTCAGAATCGTTGGCCTTCTAGACTTCTTAAGCAGTATCTCTCTCCATCTTAAAAAGAACCGTTCTCTAGAGAGACAAAGTAATAGCCTTATTTATGTTAGCCAAGTTATTAACTTTTTTTTAAAGTCATTAACTTTTAAGAACTATATTAGACTTTGGAATTTCAGTAAATATATGGTCTTTTACAGTTTCCTTAGATATTTAGATTTATATTAAAATGTATTGGAGCCATGTATGTTATTTTAGTTGTGTATAAAATGAAAATTATATTGTGTCATAATTGCTTTGAAAATCCTTATCATCTATGAAGAACATAGGGAAAGGGTCTAGTCATTTAAATTCAAAATTACCTTGGTTGCAGTATAGCCACTTTAAGTATACAAGTCTTTACAGTTATTTTTGTGTATATTTAATTCTAATAATACCTTTTCCAGTTTTGAAAAGCTTTTATTGAGATAAAACTATCACCACGGTCATAGAGCATTTTCATCACCCTGAAAGGACACTCCAAGCCCTTCCTCTTAGACTCTTGTTACTAACATGTGTTTTAGCTCTTCTGTGTTCCTGGAATTTCTGTATGAAAGCTGAGATTTTTGCAAGGAATGCACTGAATATGTAGATCAGTTAGAGAGCATTTCACTTTAACTATGTTGTGGTGGTGTACACAATCGAGTGGAAACCGACCCCTAGCTGTCCTTCTGGTGGGTTTTCAGAGACAGTTAATCACAGGGGAGGAGATTGCCGGTCCCTCCCACAGAGCAGCTGGTGGGCTCGAACTCCATGCCTTAGAGATTGCAGCACAACTTCTTGCTACTAGGCCACACAACCCCTCCAAAATTTTAACAAAATTTAATTTTGTTAAGTTTATTTCTAAATATTTTATTCTTCTTGAAGATATAAATAGAATTTTTCATCTCTGGAAAAGAGATAAAGCCGAATTTTGCACAGACATTTAATTTTAAGACCCACTGAGCTAGATTAAAAAGAAGCAAAATGAAAATTTATGTCTGGCATACTTTAATAATCCTTCTGCCTTGAGGTAGCTCTGTGCATTAAATTTCATTCAGAGATGTCATTTATAAACATCTCCACACTGCATCTTCTGTAACTCAAGAGAACGTGGATATTGGGGATCTGTCTATCCGCTAACTTCCTTCTGGTTGCCTAGTACATTACTGTATCATTTCTTTTCTTAATTTTAGGCATCCAGTATATTAATGAATTATGTCACCTTTTCATATGGAAATAAGAGAACAAATATACATCTTTACCAGTCAAAGATTTATATTCTAAGAAGAAGACATATGGGAACAAAACCCAGTATGTGTCATTTTTTGTTATTTTTGTTTTAGTTCAGTTACCCATCACAATAGCAAAACCCAGTATTTTTGCATATGCTGCCAAGGGCTTACTCTTACAAACAAAATCCTATTACTAGTCAAGAGCTCCGGTTAAGTCACTATTAATGTACTACTTAACCTCTTACATATGCAAGGGGTCCTGATGAGTCATTCCTGGGACATGTTCTAGAACGTGTCGTATGTGTCTGTGATAGCCAGAAGTTGGATTTTCCACACTGAAAAGCCAACTACCACTGCTGAGGAAGGACCTTAACTTCCTCCTGACACCCTCAGCAGAGCCTGTTTTAGGCAAGCCCATGATCTCTAGACCTTGCCAGATTTTTATCTTTACATTAAAAAAAAAAAGAACAAATCACAAATGGCTCTCTTACCTCCTTTTTTAGACTTTTTCTGATTCCTTTATTCCAGATCCAGGTGTAACCAACCATAACAAGAATTCCCAGAACTGAAAAAGGAAGAACCTTTGTTGTACTTTTAACCGAATTTAGCGTGAAAAACAATTGTGTGTTGAAGGAAGTGGGCCTATGTCACATACTCTTGATGTCTTTCTTTTTTTTTAATTCCAGATTAATCATAAATATCCGGAAAGACGACTCCTGGTGGCCGAATCCTGTGGAGCGTTAGCGCCACACCTTCCAGTAAGGACTGTCTGGGTTTCCTGACAGATACTCCCGCCTCCTTCTCTTTTCTACTGACTGAGAAAGCCTTTTTTAAAGTGTCTGTGCTTTTCAATGCAGATACCCCTAGGCCACACAAAGGAAAAAGTAGGAAAAAAGCACAGGCTCCCATTCCGCCGAAAGAGCTGGGACCTCGGTGCAGTGCGGCGTTACGTACTGGTAGCTGTGTTACCTTGCATTCTGTGTAAATACAGGCACCGAAAACTGTAGCAGCAGTTCTCAGAGTTTATCTGGTCTTGGAAAGGTGTTTTAAATTATTTGAAAGTAGTCGGTGAGGTAAAAATGTTCTCATAACAATTGTAGGTCACTGTCTTTTTTTCCACTGCACTAACGTTTGCACCATTGGTACAGAATCCATGATCAACAAGATGGGTGTTACAGTCATACACACCAAGGTAAAGGGCACCCAGCTACCCAGTACTGACTCTATTCTTTACTGCTGTGCTCCTGCAGAAAAGAGCAGTTGGTTCTCTTTCCACATTTGTAGATTTAGAATTTTTACAGTGATGAATTGACCCCAAGCAAGATAGCTCAAGTTTATACTTACTTCTGTTAAAAATATATTGGAGTGCTTCTTTTTCTAAAGCTTCAGCAGAAACTGGGCATGGTGAAATCATTTTCTAGAATACTTGTATCTTATGATTGTGATGAATTTTACATATGTATATTAGTTTTGCACATCCTATTATATATTCCAAGACAGTAGTGAGCCTCACTCTCAAAGGATAAGTAAGCTGTTCCACATTGCTCCTAGAATACTAAGAAATATAAATAACAGACTTAAGTTGATACAGTGAATCTCTGTGCTTCTCCACTGTAACTAGTCATAGTAACTTCTCCCGGCTTCAGGAGAACCCCAGTGTGCTCCTGGTTTAAATGGGGCATTGCCTCCTGACTATTACTGTGGGGTCCCTTGACTTCAGTCCAAAGCAATGAGAAACAGATATCAGAGCTTCAAACTGATTTGATCTTAACCCTACAAAGTGAAATCAGAACAGGCCATAACTTTTTAGACCAAATATTGGGATAAAAAACAATGATAGAATGGAGAAAATTATGGACGAAAACCCTGGAATAAGAGACTCAGAAGAGGCCCAGTCGGCCCTTTAAGGAGCCTGATGAAAGGGATTGGATTATGCCAGGCCAAGGGAGAGCAGCACACATTCAAAGCAGTGCTTTGGTCAGCCTTGAGTGGGTACCACTATTACCAGCTCTGCCAAGTTCCGAGATTGTTTTCTAAGAAATTTCATCCTGAGTAGGTGGTCATCAACCTGTAATTTTTCCTTTCCCAGTCCCACATTTTATGAATTTTAATCCACTGGGATTTCACTCATTAGTCATGATTAAACCAAGAAGAAACAGTCTGCAGTCATGGCAGATACCTAAGTGAAGCTGCTTTTCCTTCATCTATTGCGTACACCAATACCTGTTAGGAAGTCTGTCCTCTCTAGATACTGCGGGTTGGTTTTTTATTCCAGTTCATCCTTTAGCCTGCAAGGAAAAACTAACAAAATGCCTTGTCATTGAGTCGATGCCGACTGCCAGTGGCCCCAGTTGGGTTTCCATGATAAGGAACTGCTTCCAGGAGGAAGGTAGACTTGAACTGCTAGCCTTTTTTGCTTAGTAACCTGACACTTTGTATGCTGTTCTTCTAGGGCTCTTTTTAAAACGAAGGTTTGGAGACTATTTACCAATCTAAATATATCCAAAGAATTACTAAAATTACATATATCTTTGTTCCTACAAGGAACAAAACCCAGACCTTTTAAAGTGTCTGTCAAACCTGCTGTGTATATCAAATCATGCTGTAAATTTATGAAACTTAGAACATCTCTTTTCATTCTTTTCTAACCAATATAGATAAGACTCACTCAGCTCATTGCTGTCGAGTCACAACAAGATTATAGATGACCCTCCATTGGTTTCTGGGACTATAGTGTTGGCTGAGAAGATTGCCCATTTTCTCCCTTGGAGCCACTCTTTTGAACTGCCAGTGAAGCATGACCGTTGTTGGTTAACAGTTCACCTCACTGTGGGCAACATTAGAGTTCACTCTGTCTTACAAAAAGAACCTGAATAAGCTTCTTCTTGTTGTGTCTGAACTGGCTTGTCAGAGGCATAAATCACACACAGGAGACTGCCCCTCCTTCTCCCATGGAGCAGCTGCTGGGTGCCAACTGCATGAATGCCTTTGGGATTGCAGTGCAGTTTACCACTAAGACACCAGAACTCCCAAATAAGTTTAGATTTAAAGAATTTTCCTAAATTGGCCAAATTATAGTAGGACAAATAGCATCTGAGGAGAATTCATTTGCATATTAACAGCTCTTTGTTCTAATCTCAGCTGTTGCTGCTGCTGCTGTTGATGTTGACCATCAAGTCAGAGTCCACCCACAGTTAACACGCCAGTAGGTTTCCAGCGGCCGTAAGTCATATGAGAGGTGAATGTCCATCCTTCTCCTGTGGAACAACTGGTGGATTCGAACCACATGCCTTGAGGATTGCAACACAGCTTCTTACCACCAGGCCACCAGAGTTTCTTATTTTATTAGGAAATAATAAAATATCCTATTTTATTAGGCGAAAATATCTTTTAGGAGAACTGTAGGAAAAACCAGAGGTAATATTAAAGCAAAACATGTAGTAAAGTCATTCTAAAGACTAAGGAGCGCCTGACCCAAGCCATGGTGATTTCAGTTAGTTAGCAAGTGAAGCTTGGACAATGAATAAGAAAGACTAAAGAAGAGTCGATGCCTTTAAACTATTAGTGAAGAAAATGGAATATCCCATGGCCTGCCAAAAGAAAAAAAGTTAATCTATCTTGGAGGAAGTACAACTAGGGTACCCCTTAGAGGCGAGGATGATACAGTTTCATCTTGCATACTTAGGGAATGTTGTCAGGAGGTGTCCGTCCTTGCAAAAAAAGGCATCATGCTGGGAAAAGTGGAAGATCCGTGAAGGAGAGGAAGACCTCAGCAAAACGCTTGGACAGTTACCACCCCAATTGGCTTGAGGAGTACAGAGCTCCGAGGATGGCATACAGGATAGAGAAAGGCTTTCTGTTGTTGATAATAAGATCACATGAGTAGGAATGGAGCCCAGATGAGATGGATTGATACGGCAACTGGGGCAATAGGGGTAGGTATGTCGGAGTCAATGAGACTAGCTCAGGACAGGGCAGGCTTCAGAGTGAGATGAAATTCTAAAAGACCATGTATTTACTGAAATTCCAAAGTATAATATAGTTCTTAAAAGTAAATGGCTGAGCTAATATAAGTGAGGCTATCACATTGTCTAAGTAGATAATGCATCTTTTTAAGACTTAAAAAGTCTAGAAGGCCAATGATTCTGAGTTCTTTAAAGGACTCAAAATATCAAAACTCAATATGAAATCAAAAGGAATTAGTAAAAAACACCTCCAATTATATTCATGAACATTTCTGCATCAAAGGATTACACACTGTATATCATAATATATACACATAAGGTTGTCATGAGTCACAGGCCACTTGACAGCACATTACAACAACAGTCATATTTTATCTCTCCCTTTAAAAAAAATTTTAATATTAGTCATTTCTTTGTTCCTCAGTCTTAGCGGTAGATGTTACTCTACTAAATGATTGAGCAAACAGGTGATGCTAGGAGGGTTATTGTTTGTTCATCTGTAGGAAACGAATGTGTTTCAGTTACTGGTTTACCAGAACGCCTGCAGCTCAGCTCCTGCTAACTTCCTGGATTTCAGCCTATATCCACTTCCGTAATAGCTTGCCTCCGGAACCCTATGAACCTGGAGAGAGGCTGAGAGACACACAAGTCTTGAGGACTCTCCTTCATAGGGTCGCTATGAGTCGCCTGCAACTTGACAGCACTTAACAACAACAACATAAAAGTAACCTATGAAATTAGTACCAAATTCACTGTAGATATTGTTACAACTAGAGAGGATGGGAGAAAGGGCTTTAAGGAGAATTAAAATGTAAATCTATATGTAACATGTGTACTCTTGTGAAAAACGACGACTCCAAGTGAATGTGGCAAAAGTACCATTTTTTTTATCTGGATTGTAACTTCATGGCTATTTTCCTTTTCTGCTGACAGTACAGATAAATAGTAAAACATGTACTTTTTTGGTTTTGTTTTTTTATTTTCCAGAAAGAAATCCGTAGTTCCTTGGTTCTTTCAATGTTACAGCAGATGTTAATGGAAGATAAGGCAGATTTGGTGCGGGAAGCCGTCATCAAAAGCCTTGGTATCATTATGGGATACATCGATGACCCAGACAAATATCAGCAGGTATGTTCTGCAGCATAAAAAAAGCAGCCAGGCTTCTTTAATCATTATGAACCATTTGAAAAGTTTATCCTCTTAAATGTTCACATCTTAACCTACTTCCTTTTGGTAGGGTTTTGAATTGCTGCTCTCAGCTTTGGCTGATCCCTCAGAAAGAGTAGTTAGTGCAACACATCAAGTATTTCTACCAGCTTATGCTGCCTGGACTACAGAACTGGGAAATTTACAATCTCATCTTATACCTACACTGCTAAATAAGATTGAAAAGCTCCTCAGGGTAAGTCTTTTCTTTATTTATATAATTGATGGAAATTTTATTGTAAGTCATGTAGAAGAATGTTGAGAACAAAGACAGAAAGTGCTATTTAACTGAGCATTCTACTAAATTCCTGGTTAAAGCTATTGTTGAGTTATAGCCAGGAGAGACTGGAGGAAGTTTACTTTAGCGAAGCTGAAGTACGAACTACAGTCTTGGTTTCTGAGGTGCGTTAGCACCACATGGAATTAACGCATCCATTATCCAGAAAATGAATGCCTCTAGACACTTCTGAGGACTTCACAATTTTGCTTAAATTATCAGCTCTGATTCCCATATGCAGTGATAATTAAAGTATGACTTTTTCAAGATTTCTTGTAAGACGTCAAAATTGTTTTACCTCTGTGTATTTTAACCGTGATTTCTATTCTTTTATTTTTTCTTTTATGTCAAAGTTCATTGTTTCCTTTTAAAAAGTTGTAGGAAAATAAACATAACACAACTTTTGCCTTTTAAACTGTCAGTGCACAATTCCATATTGAATATCTCTTTACTTTTTAAAATGGATTTTTCATTCTTTCCAACTTACAAAATTAAAGATGAGTTGAAATGATGGAAACTTCTTGATCTAATTTTCATGCTAAAGCTTCCCTTTTAGAGACTAGAAGAGACACTTTTCTTTAATGACTGCTATAATCTACTGAGATAGCTCAGCTAGCCTAGCTGTCAGGAATTGCACTGCCAGCCCAGAGGCTTACATTTGGAATTGACTAGCTAGATTTGGACTGTGGGAGGAAGATGGACAGTCTCCTCCTGTGCCTTTTCTGCCTCTTAAAACCCACTGGAGGGTCAGCTGTGGGTTAGTTCTGACTTCATGGGTTGCTATGAGTCGCAGGCAACGTAACAACAACATATGCTGTAAAATGGCAGCACTGGTGGCCTAGTGATAAGAAGCTGTGCTGCAATCCCAAAGTTACATGGTTCCACCAGATGCTTTGAGAAAGATGAGCATTCTCTTCCTGTGCGACTTGGTGCCTCTGAAAACCCACCAGAGGATCAGTTATGGATTGGTTCTCACTTGATAGCAAACAGCAGCAATATGCTATTAAGACAGAGACATATAACATATCATGTTTCATTCTCTTAACCTTTTGTATTATGTTCTGGGTTTTATGTGGAAATAAGGTCATAGTAATTAAGTAACTTTCCTGAGGATAGGACTGACATGTTGCTGTCTGACCACCAGCGGTTGGTCTCTTTACACCTAAATTTTACAGTCATCTTTAAGATGTTTGCATAAAACATTGTACCTGTTTTATTGGTGATCTCATGTATCCCCATGCATTTATTTTCAAAATGGAGACATGCACACAAAAAAATGTGTGCGTGCATGCACACGTGCGTGGTACTAAACTGAAATAACCTTTTTACTTACTTACTTTGGCCGTAGCACCACGAAAGACAAACAGGTAGGAAGGCATCATATTTGACAAAACAGAGTATCATTGAAGATGAAAAATGCCCTCAGTGACCTGGAGGGACGCAAGAGCTTTAACAGAGAACTCAGGACCACGCAGTTTTGTTGAACATAAGGTTGCTGTGACTGGGACTCATCAGGTCAAAAGCAGCTAACACCACCACCCTTTTTATGAAATCTGGAGGTTTTGTAGTATTTTTTTTAAAGTGCTTGCATTTCTATCAGAGCTAGACCTGTACTTCTTTTCTAGTTCTCTATCATAGTGTGGTTGTTTTCATGTTACTACTAAAACTGTCTGCAATATACAACATTCTTCCATAAAGACATGACCTAAGCTTGAACTTGTTGATAAGTGCCTCTGTAATACTATACCAGCTATGAAATAGCACAATTATAACGTAATGAAGACATCTCAAGTAGATTTGAAAAGCAGCGAACACTTCATCACTAATGATTTTCCACTCCCCTATTGAGTTTCTGTGTATTACATTAATCTTCTTGCTTTTTCCTCTCTCTTCCTTTTAAGGTTTCCTCTTACATTTTACCTGTGTTTTGAGTTATTTTAAAGTGCTTGTTTTGTCGGCAAAGGCAGATTTAGCCAAATCCAGAAAAGAAGAGAGGGTGCAAGAGAGGGGAAGTAGCCAAATTATGTGGGCTTGACAGTTGAGCATTTGTAATGATTCTTGTGTCTCACATTAGCATCTTAATTCTGACTTACAGAAGAACCCCTCAAAGGCAAAAAACAAAACTTGCAAAATAAATTCCTAGAAATAGAAATGACTGATGTTTGCCGTAAATGTTTTTCAAGTGAATGATTCTGTTATATCTATGTTACATTAGTACTTCTTCCCATTTTCACTTATGTAGAGAAACTAATAAATTTGTGGACAGTTAACTTAAAGCTATGGGACCAATATACAGGTCCTTCAGTGTTTTATTATCTGTCACATCAAGGTAACAGCTTTATAAATACAATTAGCAATATTATTTCCCAAAACTAAAATTAGCCTCCCCCTCCTTGTGTTTCAGGAAGGTGAGCATGGGCTGGATGAGCATAAGCTGCACCTGTTCCTCTCTGCGTTGCAGTCCTTGATCCCTTCGCTCTTTGCGCTAGTCCTACAGAACGCCCCTTTCACAAGCAAAGCCAAGCTGCATGGTGAAGTACCACAGATAGAAGGTACTGCTGAGATGGGGGAGGGAAGACGGGCAGTACTGGCAATTTAGCATCCTAAAGAGTTGCTTTTGATTTAAACTCAAAAAGTCACTTTTATGAAAGCAATTAAAATGTATTCTACTTATGGAATTTTGAAGTCATATAATAATCTAAAGTAAACCACGTGGCTTCATCTTCTATGGATAAACCTCCTTATAATATCTGAACTCTTTCCATTTTTAACCTGTAGTCATTGAGGTATCATTGATCTGTTTTCATGCACTAGACTAAGTCTTTCCTTTCTTTAACATCTGAGTCAAGGAAAATATTCATTTAAATGTTACTCACTCATTATCACCAAACCTGAACCAACTCATAACTTCATTGAGTTTCTAAGACTCTAACTTGCAAGTGAAGAAATTGCCCCATCTTTCAACCACCAGAGATGTGGCCTTTGAGTTCGCAGCACAACTCCCTACAGGCTGCACCACAAGCTCACTCACTCGTTGCCATTGAGTCATAACTGACTCATAAGTGACCCGCCTATGTGTTTCAGGAAGCTGCCGATTTCACATCTTTCTCCTGAGGAGCAGCTGGTGGATTTGAACCAGCAGGAAGGCCCCTCCTTTGGGTTAGCAGTGCAACTCCCCGCAGGCTGCGCAACCAGAACAAGCACCCTTAAATGTTCTCAGGCCACGATGTGAACTTTGCTGCTTCTGCTTGCTTTTTCCTCTTTTCTTCTGCCTTATTCTTTCATGAAATAGAATTGTTTTTCCTTCTGTATGTTTGATAGACAGGATCATAAATTATGCCACAGTCATTTTTTCCATATTCCAAAGTAAAAAATGTGTCTTACTTGAAGGAATACATAAAGTTGATAGCAGAAACTAGCATTTTCCTATCTAACTGCTGAGTTTACCAGTGAGTGGTCTTTGATAATAGTGGTCAGCACTGCGCTGCCCATGACACTGAAGAGGAAGGGCTGTAGACTGGCTATTGCTGTGCCCGGGATCCTTTTGCAGCTTTTTCAAATTTGTGAAACTGTTCATGCCTCTTCCTGACTTTTGATACACAAAGAATTACATCGAGCATATAAAGAAACCTCTTTCTGCCAACTTGATTCCCACTCTTAGTGACCCTACAGTAGCACAGGGTAAATCCACCCCATAGTGTTTCTCAGACTGTAATCTTTATGGAAGCAAACTGCTATCTCTTTTCTCTGACAGAGAACTTGGTGCATTTGAACCACTGACTTTTTAGTTAACAGCCAAACACTATAACCACTGTGCCACAGGACTCCTTAGCAATAAATCCAACCTACCCTTAATGTTTTGTATATTACCGTTTTCAAATAAATCGTTGGGCTGTCATCTTTGTATTGTGTCTAAGGATACATGAAGCCACAAGTAAACATGATGCATACTCCAGTACAGTTTTAATTGAGCAATGATGAGTGGATGACTGGAGCGAGTTTAATATTTTTAAATATTATGGAACAGAATGAAGTTTCACACTTAAAAGCTTTTGCAAAGAGCTCATAACTGGCCATTTCAGCTTCTGTCCCTTCATATAGGCACTTCATCTGTTTAGGATTTTTCTATCTAATGTCTCTGCCTTTCTACCTTGCTGTTATTGGTTCATTTATTTCTCAGTTATTGAATATCAATTATTACTAAGCATTGTATACCTTACTTATCTACATGGTTAGGTTCCAAAAACCATGTCATTATGTAAAAAATCAGCATTAAGTGAAAATGAACAATGGTCACAGCAGATCACAAAATGGAAGATGACTACATCATCATATACTTGCTCATCCGCTAAACCAAGGTGACACTTTATCGCCACTACCAGTGTTACTCTCCTCTGCTCACACCTCAGTGGTCATTACTGCCAGATGCATATAGATAATGTCCAACCTTGGGGTTTTTTTATGTCATAAATTTATAGTTGTTATTTAATGTCATAAATATGAATTATTAGTACATGTTCCTTCTTTTGTTTATGTTATCTTTCTTCTGATTATGTCTTCATCATTCTAAAAATAATCTTCCAATGTCTTCTTGATGAATTAGACTCCCTGATTTTATCAATAGCTATAAAAGTAGATGCTGTTTATACTCTCAGTTAAGATATAATGTTATATAAATATAATATGGTATAACTTATTGAACATGAATGATGGTAATTCACAAAAGTATTTTTATTAGTAATTTCTTTTATAAGGTTACCTAATATTTGTCACTATTTAGGCACTTAGGCTACAGTTATAATCATTTAGTTATGGGGGGAAGCCTACAAAAATCTCTGCTATTATATAGCTTACATTCTTGTAGAGGGACATATATTAATTATTCATGACAACTTTTTACTGTGTTGGATAATTGTGTTTTGCCAACCTATTAACATGGCTTTCTTTTGATCTTTAGGTGCAGAATTTTTCTTTTAAATCAGTTAACTACAATAATGCTTTGAGGCTCTTGAACATTTTTATTGCGTATCTGTAATAACTGAGTTACTAAAGTAATAACTTGTTTTCTGACACCATTTTTCTTCTGTCAACCAGTCTTAGATTTTTGGTTACCATTCTTCATACAGTATATCTCAAGATACCAATTTTATCTTTAATCTCTCCATTATTTGTCATTTTTTTTCTTTTTTTAATACTGGTTTATTTATAAATGTCCTTATTTTTGAAGAGATAACATTCATTCTACTTTAGCATAGCATATCACAACCAGTCATTGAACCTTGTTTGATTTTAGGAATGATATCTTGACATAGATAGTAATCTGTCATTATACAACTTGATAACAATCTTGAGTTAAAATAGTGAAAATTCAAATAGAGTTGAAATAGTGAGTAATGGTTGCCTTGCTATCCACGTTTATTTCATTGTGTCAAAATCAGCATGATAAGGAAATGGATAATGAGTGCATTATAACATAGAACAGTAAATGAAAGAGATAAGATAGCAGGGAATTTATCCAAAACCATAGCTAAATCTGTTTAATTCTTTAGTTCTGATAATGAGAGATAACTTAAACTTGTTGCAGTGTTAGCCTAAAGTTGGCTTTTTTAGCCTTTACGTTAGCACCCTGTGGTCTCCAGCTACCTTAAGTGCAGACATACAGTCTTGGAAATCATCAACAGCTATGGGACTAGGATAAGAGAGAGAGAGAGATATCTTTTCACACTGAAAGTCAAGACTAGTGGGAGATCCTGGGGAGCAAGACACTGGTGATGGTGGTGGAGAGACTGTGGCATTGCTATGCAGAAACTGTGGAAAGGTGTAACCAGAGGAGTCCTGAGAGAAAAGCCACAGTTAAAGGATTTTGCTGTTCTTTCCGGATAATGGAAGAATAATCTGATTATAACTGCTCTGAGGCAAACCTTGCTGGATGATGAGGAAACCAGAATTTAATCCTTTTTTTTTTATGTTTATAAGAAACTAATTAGATAGAGTCTATTTTCTTTATGATATATTAACAAAGTTCCCAAATTGCCATTTTTCATGTGTTTTATGTTGCTTCTCTTTCTAGTAACTAGATTTCCTCGGCCTATGTCACCTCTTCAAGATGTATCTACTATCATTGGAAGTCGTGAACAATTGGCAGTGCTGCTACAACTTTATGAGTACCAGTTGGAACACGAGGGTACAACAGGCTGGGAGAGTTTACTATGGGTTGTCAATCAGTTGTAAGTTACTCACCTCTTTATATCACCTCTAATAGCTCTTTATATTTAGCTGTAAAACTAAGAGACAAAATATAACATGTAACAGGCTATGACGTGGTGTCATCTGTTTAATAAACTTGGCATGTAATAAACTTTTTTAGGGGAGGAGTTTGATACCATTCAATAAGTCATTTCATTATGAGGATGGTGCTCCTGTTTGATGTCATGAAGTCCTGTGTGCTGTCTTGTTTGTCCCATAGTTATGATGCATTTGAACTGGCACAGCCATTCATCTCTGAGGCTAAGGTGGATGCCACGAGTCTCTTCTCAGTGACGCTTAATTGGAATCATATGTGTAGATTTGTTTCTCAGAACTATAGCGTTAAGCTCCCAGATACTGTTTAGCAAGCAGCTAACCTTCATTTAAAGGGATTTATAGTCTATAATCCTAAATCTTTTCCACAGAATTTAAAACACCAATGAATGAATGTTTTTAAGAGAAAGGTGAACTGGGGGAGGGGTAGAGTGTAGGGAGGAAAATGTGCAACAGTGAATGAATGAAAATCAAAGTTTTCTGTAAACTTTCATTAAAATCACAATACAAAAATATTTATTAAAAAAAGAAAGGGTAACAGTGGGCATATTTTAAAAAAAAAAATAATTTAAAACACCTCATTTCCTTTCATATTTTACTGGGCATAAGAAACAAACCAGAAGAGATTGTTAAATTGCATTTCTTCAGAAATTAGCGAGGAAAGAGCAACTTACATGTATTTTCTGCCTGTTTTTCTTTCCTTTCATGTTCAGGTTACCACAGCTTATAGAAATCGTTGGCAAAATTAACGTTACTTCAACTGCCTGTGTCCATGAATTCTCCAGATTTTTCTGGCGCCTTTGCCGAACGTTTGGCAAAATTTTTACAAACACTAAGGTAAAAACTTGTGTTCTTTGTTTTCTTGTATACAGGAGACTTAAAATGTAATATGTCAATACTATAACAGATTAAGAGAAAATCATGAGACTATTTTGTTGTTAATCCTAGAATACTGTGGTAGAAGAAAAACTAGTTGGTTATATTCTTTACTAATAAGATACTAGTCCAAACTTTGTATCCAAACCTAGAAATAAACTTTTTTTTTAATTTTTATTTTACCATTTTTTGTGTGTACCATCAAATCGGGTCTGACTGGTAGAGGAGGAAATTGTCCCTCCTTCTGCAGCAGAGCATCTGGTGGATTCAAACTGCACACCTCTAGGATTGCAGTACAGCTCTTGCCACTAGGCCACCAGAGCTCCCTTAGAAATAAGCTCTTCACTGTGAATAGCTCAAAAAATTTCACTACAGGCCATATCAGCTCAGGAACCCAGCCACAGTCCTTTAGATAGACTCCTGGTCTTTTACCCTCGACCACAGGCACAGGAAACAACTGTTTCCTCAGGACACTTTGCTCAAAACCTGAGGTGAATATGGAACCACAGCAGTTTATATATAAGACTTACTGCTGTAAGGACAGTGCCTCCCAGGAATACATGGGCTCTGGAGAGAAATTTTGCATATTACCATCGCTATCAAAAGTATCATTTACCATTATTATTTGCCTGCCCGTGTTATCTTGCAGTATAGATGATATAATGGGCACATTCTTAGAACCCAGTTCCTTCTTTAGTCCTGTTGATTCATTTATCTCACAGCATATTCAGCTAGCTCTTCAGCAAATTAGCAAAAACATGAAAAGCATGTAATCGTTATAATCAGGTATTGATTGAGAAATGTAAAAGGTCATCCATCTCTTCATTATTGAATCTATAGTTATTAATACAGTTAACATACGATGCTGTCAGTTGACTGGCAAAAATTCCCAAGGCTTGCATTACAGGTCTGTTGATTAGTATCTCACGTATGAAATGGAGAGAAGACCTGAATGTCTTTCCATTCTGTAAGTTTGACGATATGTTGTTGTTGTTGTTGTTGTTAAGTGCCTTCGAGTCGCAGGCGACTCATAGCGACCCTATGAAGGAGAGTCCTCGACGCTTGGGTGCCTTTCATCCTCTCTCCGGGTTCATAGGGTTTCCGGAGACAAGCTATTATGAAAGTGGATGCCACTCCTCCTTCCTTGATGATATAGATTAATCTTTTTACAATGATTTAACCTTTTTAGCTCAAGTTAAATACTTAAATTTTAAGAATATTGCACACATACCTAGAAGAGGGCAAAATATTGAGATATTATTTAGAAGACAAATGATTTTGCATTTTTACTGTAATTTACTTGTTAAAAAAATATATAATTGAATTTTACTGTCAGTGAAGATTGGCAAGAATTTTTTATGTCTCCAAAAGAGCTGACTCCTCTATTTCAGAAAAGCAAATGAGTACCCACTTATGAACTGAATAGTAAGTGATTGGCATAGTGGCTAGAAACTTCACTATAAAAAATTGAAACAAAGACTTTCTAGCTTAAAATGTTAAATGTTAAGTCTATTTTCTATTTAAAAGGAAGTTATTATAAAATATTAAATCTGGTTATGGATAATACTTAATATAATACTTACCGAACACCCTAATTTAATTTCATTTAATTCCTTAAAGTTACTTTTTTTTCCTTCTAAGCCTTTAAACTTAGAATGACTGTTTCAAACCACATGTACCAGTGTTCTCTAAATCAAAATCACAGAGTAATGAGGAATATACTTCTTATTTATTCACCACCTACTCCACTGTACCTGAAACTTTCTGGGTCTTCTCATTGATGTAGGTAAAACCTCAATTCCAAGAGATTTTAAGACTGTCTGAAGAAAACATTGGTAAGTTACAGTTTTAAAATCCACCCAAAATCCCTGTAAATGTTCATTAAAATTAATAAAATTTAATAATTAAAAAAATAAATAAAGATTAAAATCCATTACATCTCTTTACATAGGAAAATTGCTATATTCTGTATAGCATTTAAATATAGTAAGTTATATACGTGAGCTAGCAAGTACATTTGAGAAAACATGAAACTCTTGGTTTTAACAGCTGTGTCACTCTTTAATGTCTTTCTCATGTGATAAGCCTGACTTCATCCTTCTGTTTAATTATGTTGTTGGTCTGCCTTGTTGTTGTTGTTAGGTGTCCTTGAGTACGTCTCATAGTGACCTGTGAACAGCGGATCTGGACCTTGCCCTACCTTGTACCATCCTCACTATCTCTGCTATACCTGAGCCCATTGTTACCATTACTGTCAAGATGAGGGTCGTCCTCTCTTTCACTGATCCTCCTCCACCTTTCAAAGCGGATGTCCTTTTCCGAGGACTGGACCCCCCTCACAACATGCCCAAAGAATGTGAGACAGAACTTCTCCATCCGTGCCTCTAAGGAGCACCCTGGTCGTGCTCTTTCTCCAAAACCGATCTGTTTGTTCTCTCAGCAGTCCATGAGAAAGGCTGCTTTAATTGACTGTTCAAAGCAAGACTTCAAACTGGTTCAAACCTGTTTTGCCAACAGTTTGTACACTTTGTACTGCAGCCAATTATGTACATGGTATTTTGACTCAAATAGGAAGCTTGATACCAAGACATTTAGTAATTTCCAAAGAACTCTGTTCTCACAGTTGTTGAAAAAAAACAAGAACATTTTCCCAGAGCCAAGAAAGAACTTTTCCTTCAAGCTGGTGTCCTAGATTCGAACTTGTCTTCCCATACAGATAATTTAGAATTTGTTTAAAGGCACTCATTTGTGGTATTTTAGTTATAGCAGCTCTAGGTAATTAAAATAGCAATAAATAAACAGATGCTTCAACAAAGAGGGCATTATAACCAACAAATACATGAAAAGATCCTTATAACTATTAGCCACTAGAGAGATACAAACAAAAACTAAAGTAAGATACTATCTTACCCCTTTAAAAATGGCAGTAATAAATGTTAGAAAACAAAGTGTGTTTTGTTGAATGAAAAACCAATTTACTTTCTAAAACTGTCCCTCAAATCACAAAATAAATAAAGTTTGAAAACATTGGTCAGATTTATTTTGCACCAACTGATAATAATAAATATTTCATTTACTAGACCTTAAGGCCTCTTAAAATGGCTTAAAAGGTTAACATTTTAAACATATCCTCTCCAGACTTCTCTTTTAAAAGGGGCTGCAGATGTAGTGCAGCACACACAAGTCTTTGGTAGTTAGAGTGCTCACCTATGATTTGCTAATTTTCCTGTGTCTCCCTGCTTTATTTGGCCTGACTGCTCCTCCTATGATTGGAACTGGGGCTCTAGCTGTCTTGAAAACCCAAAAGAGAATGCAGGAGGAACCCTGAAACTATTGCTGGACACTGGGCAGTCTTATGTCTGGAAACAAACATCTCCATGTCTGCTTTTCAGCTCTGTTGTGTGCCGGTATATTTGCTAGATACTGTGAACTGAAAACATCCAGATTCAGAGAGCCCTGCTACACTGGGCCACAGAGACTCTGGAAGCCCTGATTTCTGGTTATAGAAACAAGAGTTTCATTATAAAATGTCTTACCCGTCTGCTAGAGGAGCTGTAATGTGATAAGGAGTGGCACTGCCTCTCCAAAGACTGCCTCCGAAAGCCTGCTGGAGGCTCAGCTCGACAGTACACCACCACCACAGCAGCAACATCCAGCTATTAAAAAGGTTTATGTCTATGCAAAAGTCAGGAAAGAAATAGGAAGTGGTGCTTTTACAACCAATAAAAATGTATTTTAATCAATATTTTCTAGAGTAATAATCATGTATTTGTAAACCTGGTAAACAGTTATAGTTTTAATTGCCTTGTAACTTTTTTTTTTAATGGTCAAGATGACGTACTCAGATGCCTAAAATTATTTTAATGATTTTAGATTCCTCAGCAGGAAATGGGGTTCTCACTAAAGCTACAGTCCCTATTTATGCAACAGGAGTCCTGACGTGCTACATTCAGGTAAAGGAAAAGTTCATCTTTTCCAGTCAAAGTACTTTTCTGTTATATACTTAATATTATGTATGTTTGATGTGTATGTAAGAGAAAATGGAACCCATAATGGAGAGGGGAAAGTTTTTATTCAAAAGGGAGCATATTTGAGTAAGACTAAATAACATCTCAGTCAAACTAATAAATGTCTGGATTGTGTCCTTTTTAAATGTTTTGCTGAAGTGTGGGATTTCATTTATTTAGCGGTTTATGTTCATGAGAAGGAGTCCTGTTAGGAAAGGCATCCGAGTGCTCAGCTGCTGATTGATAGGCCATTGCAGTTCTACTGCGACCCATAGGTTTGCTAGAACTTGCAAGAATTGGAACCGCCAGGGAGCTGGGACCTTTGGGTTTAGCAGTTTTGGAGTTTAACAACTCCGCATGGACTTCTCCTTGTGACTTTGTAGCACAAAGTACAACTGCCCCATAGTTTCCAAAACTGGAAATCTTTGGAGAAATTCACTGCCTCCTCTTTCTGCAGAGCAGCTAATGGATGAACCTGCCAGCTCTTCTGTTAGCAAGTCACTGCTTGATCCGCCCCATCATCTGGGCTCCTGGGCAGCTTCATAAACAATCTCAAAGCATAATGGCTCACTATGTAGTCAACTTGACAGCACCTAACAGTAATTGTATTTGCATCTGGGCTTTGCTCAACGGACATCTCTTCTGGTATCATTTCATTAACTGAACAGTCAGTCACCTGAGGACTCTGCTCCAGGGGCTGGACTTCCCTCAGGGTCACCACAGAGCCTCTCCCCCAGTGTGGCCTCTTGGATAACAGAATGAGACTGACTCCCAAGAATGCAAATGCATGATCTGCTAGTCAAGCCTTTGCCCTGGATTTAGCACATCACTTCTGTTGTATTTGTTAAAGCAGTCATAAGCTCAGCTCAGAGTAAATAAGTAAGCAAAGGTGTTAATCAAGGAAGGTGGGTCATAGGTGGCCACCTGTGTAATACATTGCCACACTCACTTTATATTTTAAGTAAATAAGACCTACGATGTGCAACAAGACATAATTGCATTCTAAAATTACTACAGAATCAATCTGGGAAACAGTAGACTCAGTTAATATCCGGACTTCTGATAAAGTCTATTCCTTTGATTTAGTCACCTGAAACTTTGTTACAAAAATGTAAAAAATTAGGGGGAGGGGTGGGCAGGGAGAATAGTGCAACAATGAATGCATGGAAATCCAAAATTTCTGTAAATGTTCATTAAAATTAATAAAATAAAATTTTTTTTAAAATGTAAAATGTTCCACCAGATGTTCTGCTGAAGAAGGAGGAACAATCGCCTCCCGTACCAGTCAGATCCAATTTGACGGTACACACATAAAAAAAAAAACAAACCCATACATAAATATTATTTTTAAAAAATAAATGTAAAATGTTAAAATTACACTATCAGTTTTTAGGGTGAGACATTCTCACCCATAAGGTGAAAAAATTGGCTCAGAAAGTATAAGGTACTTCTAGAAGTTAAAATGAGGTGGGACTCACACTTCAATGGGTTCTTCCGTTTTCTCCATCGGATGGCATTGCTAGGGCTGTTGTAACAAAGCACTACAAATCACTTAACTTACAGGAATAAAAGGGAATTCTTGGGTGGGTGGCACAATTCAGCACTTAGTTGTGAGCCACAAGGTTGGTGGTTTGAGTCTATTAGAGGTGCCTTAGAAGAGAAGCCTAATGATCTAATTCCAGAAGGTCACAGCTATTACACCCTCGAAGGTCACAGCTATTACACCCTCTGGAGCTCATAGCAACTGAAATAATAAATATTTTCCTCACAGTTCTGGAGGCTAGTGGTCCAAATTCAGGGTGCTGGTGGATTTTGTTCCCTCAGAAGACTCTAGGGGGAGATGTTGTCTATTCTGGGTTGCTGCTGTTGCTGTTTACTTGGCCCTCATCTCAGCAACCCTGTGCAGACCAAAAGAAGCCCTGCGGCTTGTAGGCCATCCTGATGCTTAAGACCTTCAGGGTCTATCAGGTTTTCATTGGCTGATATTTGGAACTAGTTCATGAGGCCTTTCTTCCGAGTCTTGGTTCCACTGGAACTTGTTCAGAACAATAGCAGCACTCAAGCCTGCACTAATAAGGTGGTGGCTGTGCACATTCCAGGAGTAGAACCCGACCCTCCCACACATGAGGTGCAGGTTTTGCCACCGAACCACCTGTGCCCTCCTCTTTGGCTTGCAGCTACAGCACAGCTCTGCTCATCGAGTGGCCTCCTTCCCTCTGTTTCTTTTACCTTCTTTTATAAGGACCCCGTCTAGATTGGATTAGGACCTGTTCTACCCCAGTGAGACTTCATGTTAACTGAAAAACATCATCAAAGACTCTATTACCAAACAAAGTTATGTTTACATAATGCATAGGGGACACCATTCTATTTATAATACCATTAATACACAACGTGTTTCTTTTACCCTTTGAAATCCGAGTACAACAATTCCTATTTCTTGCCTTTTCTTCCACACTGGCCTGAATCATTTTACGTTGTTAAATATAGTCTGTTTAGTTAGCAGCAGTGTTTGAGCCATTGTGCCACCAGGGTTCCTTAAATAAAGATAAAAAAAGGATTTACAAATCAAGGAGCACAACTATTTCTCTTAAGAATGTAGTGGTCTGTGTCATCAAGGCTGAGCCAGTATATTGCAAAGGTAATTTCTTAGAGGTAATTTTTGTTAACTAAGATTAATTATTAGTTTCTATTTGGACACTTAGAGCCAAACCTTATGAGAATTAAAATTAGTTCAGTAAATGTATCAATAGAATATGCTTTTTAATTAATTAAGTCAGAGCTCGCCCATAAAACATTTTAACAGTGAACATATTTAAGATCTGAGGACACAGTACAGGGCAAGGTTCCAGTCAGTTGTTCACAGGGTCACGCTGTCTGATGATACACATGTGGTCTTGTGTACTTGTGCAGCTCAGGAGTGCAATTACAAAACAATAATTCAAAAGTGAGTAACTACATGAGGCTGCTGACTACCATATAGGATAGTGCATGCCAAATGAGGGAACTGAGGTAATGCTTGGTTACCTTACAGTTATGGTCATAGATATATTAGTAAATATCTCTTCCAAACTAGGATAGCCAAGCCCACCCACTTCCATCTGAGTAATTCTCCTCAGAGTGGCCCTTACAGAACAAAGTACAACTACCCCACAGGGTTTCCAAGACTGAATCTTCCATGGAGTGACTGGTGATTTTGAACCGCTGACCTTTCAGTTAGTAGCCCAACATTTAACCCTCTGTACAGCCAGGACTTTCCAAACTAGGATACTTAATCAATATTTTCTAATTGTAGTAATTATGTTTTTGTTCCATTTGATTGCTCAGAAATTCAATCTTGACTTTTTTCTCCATAGGAAGAAGACCGAAAACTGCTGGTGGGATTTTTAGAAGATGTAATGACTCTGCTTTCATTATCACATGCTCCACTTGATAGCCTGAAGGCTTCTTTTGTGGAACTGGGGTAAAAAATAGCAGCTTAGCAGTTTCTTAAAAGCATAAAAGTTTAGAAATTACAGTTAGAGGATGTGCATCTTAAATATAAAAGATTTGACATTTATACTGTATCTCTAGGTTTTAAGACTTAAACAGTTTTGTTTGTACATTGTTTGTATTCTTTAGAAAAGGCTTCAGGTACTTCTAAACAGATAGTGAATATTAAGAACACCTACGTATAGAGTATTTAACGAGGAGAATGGGTGATACTCCTGTTCCAAGATCTGAAGGCTTTTTACAAAACTGGGATACTGTTGATACCATTTAATTAAAAAAAGTTTACAAAAAAAAAAAAAAAAACCACCCCAACCTGAAACTTTTCTATTAAATACATTATGTTCAGAATAGTAAAATATAACATTTGAAGGCACTGTTGGCATTCTTGATCCATCACATAATTTTAAAGTAGAGGAGTGGATACAAACATGTTTTATCCAAGTTTAGCTGGTGAAATAAAATCAAATACAATTTAGAAGAAAACTTTGTTTCCTGGAACTGAAAAATTAGCCCCAAAATGAAAGCCAGCTCGTTAGGCTCCTTTTTGTATTTAATTTCCTTAGTCCTGCTCATAATCTTGTCATCTGGCTGCTAAACTAGTTTTTATTTTTGTCTTTACTGACAACAGGCTTTTGTAGTTATTAATCTACATATGAATAAAAAGCTTCAGAGACCCATTTATGTGATTTGATTCTTCACTTGATATTACAATTACCTTCTACAAAAATTGGGCACGTGTTACCTTGTATAGGTGTATAAATTAAGATCCACAAAATCTGTGATTTACCCTTCTGACCAATACTCTTCCTTTTGTTCAGAAGAGGAAGCTAGGGGTTTTTCCTTTTCTTTTTTTTTTTTTTAAATAGTTTTAACTCTTGTGCTACTGAAGTTGAAATTTCTACCATATTGGTAAATGCTTAGAGAAGTTTAAAAGTGCAATTCCTGAATATGCTGAAGTTGATGATTTTATAAAGTAACTTTTTCAGAGAATCTTATATTTAACCTTAATAGATCAAACCATAAGAGTAATTCCAATTATATGTGAATAGTTTTATCATAAATATTCATTTTAAAATCATGGTAGTTTTCAGCACAGCACTAAGATGGTATAAATCTGATTTTTAGCACTTTTAAGATTTTTAGCATCTTCTGGGTTTTTTTCTTCCAGTGCAAACCCTGCCTACCATGAGTTGCTGTTGACAGTTTTGTGGTACGGTGTCGTGCACACGTCAGCCCTGGTGAGGTGCACTGCGGCCAGGATGTTTGAGGTATGGAAACAGGTGCTTCTGTGGGTTCAGATCACGATGATTTTCTTTGGAAGAGGGAGTAGGGTGGTTTTATCTTTTTTTTTTTTAAAGCACTTTACATAATGTTAAGTTGATGTTACAGTATCTAGTTGTGTACTGTGTGATGGGCCAGAAGTTCAAGAATTTAGCTTTTACATATTTAAGAATGCTTTCTTGGTACTGGTTATTGAATGTTACTCAGTTTTCATTTCCATTTCTCACATTCTCTCAAGTCTTACTTTCACTTTCTTCTCATGTAAATCTCTCATTATATTTGTTTACAGAGGTACTAATGAAGTAATACAATATTGGGTATCTTTCAAGTCATAAAATAATAGATTCATGAGTAGTATTTTGAAAACAGTTCCTGTAATTATGGAAAGAAATGTTTTACTGCTCTGTACTGCTGTCCTCTTTCACTTACCATGTCTCTAATAGCATTCCTGTTCCCTAATACAATAGAAGAGACTGCGCATATCATTTAGCTGAATGATCTTAAATTGCCACAGACTTAAAAAAAAGAAAGAAAATATCTTTTATAAGCATCATATAGAAATCTATGTCTTAGCCTATTTTACTTTGTATATACACAACTTTTTCAGGCTTTCATTGGAACACTGAAATAGGTATTTGAACACTCCTTGATGTTCTTGAGCCGTTTGGAGAGTCAGGCTGCCTGGGTTCAGTCCCATCCCACCCACTTAGTGTCTATAAATTACTAAAGCCTAACTGCTCCTGACTTGAGTTTCCTTATCTGTAAAATTAAGATGGTAATGTTAATAAGTCCTCATCTTACAAAAATTTTCTTAGTATTAAGTGAAGTATTATCTTTAGACCCCTTAAAACTGTATCTGGCACATAATTAGAGCTTAATAAATGTTATCAATTCTTAATATTGAAGACTTTTTCATCCAGATTATCACTTTACTAAATAATGGATTAGGGTAGGGAATATTTATCCAAACGAAAATTGTTCACAGTTTCAATGTGTTTCCTTATCAGTCACACCTAACAAGAACAACAAAAGAAAGAATTGGGTTATTTTCCTTTTTTCCAGTTTTCAGAATCTCTCCAGAACTTAAGGTATATTTGGAAGACTAGGACATTGATACATTTAAAATATATACCTTCTACCACTTTAAAATACATAAGTAAAACCAGTTTATGGACACTAAAGAAACTGCATTTTATCGGGAAGGAGAACATCATCTCCCTCACTGACTAAAAAAATAAAACCTGGTAAATCAGCTCTTCCCTGTCAATGAGAATGCCATATTTAAAAACTGATTTGATGTCTAGTATAAATTTCTTCTTTGATATAAGTAATGTTTTGTTATTTCTTGTAACAGTAAAGAAGCATTATCATGGCGAGCTCTGGTGGCCTAGTGGCAAGAAACTGCACTGCAATCTCAGAGGTGCACAGTTCGAATCCACCAGATGCTCTGCTGGAGAAGGAGGAACAATCTCTTCCTGTACCTGTCAGGTCTGATTTGACGGTACACACAAAAAAATAATAAAATAAAAAATAAATTTTAAAGAAAAAAAAGAAACATTATCATGAGAGAGAAAAGGTCATTCTCTACTACCTTCCCATCTTAATAAAAAGGAAAAGGCATCCTTTTGAATGAAGAACTATCTCTTTAATGCATCCACTTCATAGATTTTATTCTAATACCATCAAAATTTTTCAATCCTTTGTTTCTGAAATGTGTACATGCAGTAGTGAGCATATCACGCACATGGGAATAGATATTAAGATGGAGTGTGCTTCTGTCTGTCTTTTGTTTTTCCTTGCCACCTACACTGATTTTGGCTGCTGCACACTGATTTTGGTTGCTCTGCTCTCAGGTCTGGTCAAGAAACTGCCTGTGCTTAGTCAGTTTTCTGTACTTTTTCAAATCGAACTTCTTAGCCTCATATGAGAGGTTTTTGAATAGTTCATCCGTGACAAAATTTGCCTGGAATGTATGTCCATATAAGTGGCCAGTGGAGACATTTTTTTCTATAGTCCTTATTTTGGACAAATTGTATTAAAAGAATAGAATGCATATGGTTTATAATATTCATTTTTATATTAACTCTTTATAGTTTAGTATTATACTTGCTTCCCAAAAAGATGTTATTTCAAAATAATAGGATATAGAACTAAAATAAGGACATTAATGGATTAAATTTAATTAATTGAATTAGGAAATTAAGGAAAAAGAAACTAATAACTAAAGATAAAAGTAAGAAATAGTTACACCAGGAAGCTAATACGGGATAGTTACGAAAAGCTCTGTTTTCTAATGACGGTACCTAAAAAGAAAATTTAATTGATCTTTTTTTAAGTAAAAAGCAATACTGCTTTTCAAAATAGCAAATTATTAATGGCAATTACTATAAGAGAGCTTTATCACTGGATTCTTAATGTGGCGTAATGGAAGGAGCCCTGGGACATAATAATTGGAAGGCTGTTAACCAAAAAGGTTGATGTGTGGATTCCACCAGCCCCAAAAGAAAGACAAGCACTCTCTTACAGAGCCTTCCAGCCTCCGAAACTGCATGGAGGCAGGCAGTCCTGGCTGGAAGGCAGTGGAGTTTTGGGGTGGGTGATCAAATGGTTTTATGCAGAAAGGCATTTCATGCACTCTCTTTTATGTCAGCCGTAAGAAAGTAGAGTCTATGAGAGCACAGTTCAAAGAAGGCTGGACTTTCAGTGGGGTCAGGCTGCATCTGTGTCCTTGCTTTGCTCCTTTGTTATTGTTATATGACAGTCAGTCAGAACCTCCTCTTAGCCGACCCTCCCGGAGCTTTTCTAAGACAGTAAATCACATGGGAGGAGATTTTCCATCTTTCTCCTATGGAGAAGCTAGTGGATTCCAACCTCAGCCCTTTGGGGCAGTAGGGCAGCTCCTGAGCAAATCCTGGCCAAGTGCATTTTACTCCTTGTACTATCAGTTTCTTCATGTGTTAAATTATTGATAATAATTTACTAAAGATCAGATAATATATTTCATGCAGAATGCTTTACAAAGAGTAGCTATGTAATAATTTATAGCTTATGAACCAGTTATGGTTTTTGTTTTCCAGCTTACAAAAGGGAGTGAGTTTAGAACTTCGTTCAGGGCAGTGAAGCATTAGTTAATCCTCTAGCTCTCCTGGTTTAGGGGGGTTTTGTTTGCTTTAGGTTAATGCTTGTGACTAGACCACAGAAAGTGACATTTCAAGGTGTACTTAACTAAAAAAAGAAAGAAAAAGATACTATTTACTCACTCAAGTTTTAGCTACTTAACTCACAAAATTACACACACACAGACATACAGTATACAGAAAAAAAATGGATTTTTAAAAACTATGTAGGCTATTATAAAGAAGAGTACATCCAGATATTTTAATTGGACTATAAAATATTTGAACTTCCATTAATATTTAAATAACAAAAGGTTTGTCATTTTATTCCTGCTCAGTTTTCTTTGGTCTTTTATAAAAAGCATTTCAAAGTACTAAAATAGATTCCAAAACAATTTAGTTATTACATGAATTGTTATTCATTGCTCTTGGAGGCCATCAACTATCCCAGCTCGGAGCATCCGTGTGACAGGGCAGAAGGTACCCCGTGTGGTTTCCTAGACTGTGCTGTTTCTGGAAGCACGTCAGAGCCACTGGGAGCATTTGAACTGTAGCCAGGCTTGAACCATTATGCCACCAGTGCTGTGCTGCAGCCTTTATAAACCAAAACTCACTGCCCTCAGGGCAGTCCCAAAGGCTCTGCTTATTATCATATCACGTCGGGTACTAGGAAGAATGTCTTCACACATGCATACAGTGATGAGCTTTTATTAGTAAAAATTCCTTGGCATATTCAATCCTATTAGGACTAATTGCATCATAAATGCATTACAGCTTGATTATCATTTAAGATTAATTTATACTTATATTCTAAAATCGAGAGACTGTAGGATTAGGGAAAGTTTGCTCTACTTTGTAATGTGTAATGCATGAAACCTAATTTTTTATAAAAAAAAAAAGGTATATTAATATTGTTCTCTCACATTGTAGGACTGGTTGTTAAATAAATTACCTTTATTCGTAGTTACAGAGATAAAGATAAGTTGTATTTGATGTATTTTTTTTAAATGTATTTGCACTTTCAGAGAAAGGTCCAAGAACTAAGTATACAAATAGTAACTGAATGGCCCACCCAGCCAAAAACTTAAAAACTAAATAATGGCCTTTCCCAAATATATCACATACCTTAAATTTGTTAGTCGTAATAGTAATAAAACTATCATTGTTTCTTGAGGAATCTTAGTTTGAAAGGTCAGCAATTTGTACAGAAGGAAGATGTGATTAGGAAGCCCTGTGGGTCCCCATGCGTTGGAATTCAATCATTAGTGCCCACCATCCTTTTCTTGAGTATTTCATCAGATTATCAGGTGCAACAACACTCACTTAAGCAAGATAATAATGTCCTTTTTTCAGATAAGGAAACAAGAATCCCAACAATGTCCATGTGCCCTGCCAGTGGAGAGCTGGGACCTGAACCCAGCTCTGATTCTCAAGGGGATACTTTGCATTGGGCTGCATTGTATCTTTGTACCTCAAAAAAGAAAGCTGCGTGCTTTGAGAGAACTGTCCTCCGTGAGCTGCAGGCTGACCTGCCCTGAAACCGTCAGTCATAAGCAGTTTCATGGCGGCTGCTCATTTGAGTTTGGTTAAAACAGTCCATTTTGTCCCTTGTTGGTCATAACAGAACCACACTAAGTTTATTTTGAGACGTTCACCATCCTATTGGAAAATGATAAACATTTTCATTAGCATGACAGTCGTGTAGACTGTGACCCAAAGGACAAACTGCCCTTGAGCTGGGGACAGGCTTTGTTTGTTGTTATCGCCAGACTCTTCAGCTTCGTTTTCTTCCTAAGCATCCTCTGCCGTTGTAAAGCACTCTTGTAGCAGTATTTGCTTAGCTTCTAATTTTGGTTTTGCTTTGTGTTTTCTCTCTTGGTTGTGCCTCTCTTCTTCCTGTGCCACTGTGTTTGCTCTCTCCGCGCATCATCTGTGAACTCCCCCGTGCCAACCAATCAGCTGTTGGTGAAGGGGGTGAATGAGACTCTGGTAGCTCAGAGGGTTGTTCCTGCTCTCATTACTCTCTCCAGTGACCCTGAAATGTAAGTGTCGGACCTGCCTTTTATGTTCAGCATCCCTTTCAAACTGTGTCTGTCAAGAAATAACCATCAGCTCCTACATGCAGCATTTTTCAAAAGACTGCAATTGGATGACGCTTCCTCCATTTTAAAAACTAATCGTATTAATAATCACCTGTCGCTTTGTAACATAACAATATGCTAATTTGGAGGCTTTGCATTGAAGAGAAGGGGGTCAAAAAACCCAACCAAATTTGTTGTCAGCAAACACTCTGAAAACCTCATGCGGGCTGATGGTCTGTTTCTTCCAAGCCAAGAAAGGATGCTCTCTCTGCTAACGTCACTAACAGGTGGTTGTACAGTAAGTGTAGTGGCATGAACCAGAGCCTTTTAACATTTAATGTCTCCTGTGGGTGACTAAGCCAGGAAAGGCCAGGGAGTCTGCCTGCCCATCCTCAGTCACGGCTAACCCAGTTCTCATTCCAGTTTACCAAACCATTTTTTATTGCATGTTGACTGGTTTGCAGCTGACTCTTCGAGGCATGAGTGAAGCGTTAGTTGACAAGCGGGTTGCTCCGGCCCTTGTTACCTTGTCCAGTGATCCAGAATTGTGAGTTTCACAGACTGCGACCTTAAGTTATCCTGTCTGTCTTTTTGAGCATTCTTCTTGGTCTGCTTTTTTATTTTATTTTGTTTTATTTGTATTTTGTCATTGCTAGAGACTAATACAGTGTATTTACCTTATACTTACTTTGATATACATTTTAATAATACTCAATTTTCATCTCAGAGAAAGTTTCAGTCTCTGTTGTTTTGTGTGTTTTTTCTGTTCTAACAGCTCTGTCAGGATTGCCACGATCCCCGCATTTGGCACTATTATGGAAACAGTCATCCAAAGAGAGGTAGGCGGTCACTGAGTTTTATTTTTGTCTGTCTACTCTTGAGGTTTAGGGAGCTCTGGTGACTTAGTGGAAAGAAATTGCACTATCAGCTCAAAGGTACACGGTTTGAACCCACCAGCTGCTCTGCAGAAGCAAGGTGAGTAGTCTCCTCCTGTGTGATTCACCACCTGTGAAAATGTGCTGGAGGGTCAGCTAGAATGCACTGCCAACTTGCCAGTATTAAACAGCAACAAACAATGGTTGGGCTAAGGAGCCCTGGTGGTGCAGTATGTAATCCATTGGGCTGCTGACTGAAAGGTTGGCAGTTTGAAGCCACCAGGCCCTCTTGGGGAGAAAGATGGACAGTCCCCTCTATGAAGATTTACAGCCTCAGAAACCCAGTGGAGGGTCATTGATGGCAGTGAGATTTTTACTATTGGGGTAACTGCGGTACCTTAAAAGGAAATTGCAAGCATCGTATCTTTTATTTATTAGTTGTAGACCAGAAGCAACTCTCAATATTTACAAACCTGATAGCCTTTATTCTATATTTCCATATACTTGGGAAGTTTTCAAGGAGCCCTGCTGATGCAATGCACTGGCCTGCTAACTGAAAGGTCAGGAGCTTGAGTCCACAAGCTGCTGCCTGGGAGAAAGATATGCCTCCTTTAAGATTTCCAACCTTGAACACCCGATAAAGAGTCACCATCAGTAGAAATCAGCTTGAAGGTAGAGGGGTCACCATGAGTTGGAATCAACTTGACCAAAGTGGGTTTGGGATTTTTTTTTTTCCGTTTTGGTTGGAAAATCAAGTGTAAGGTAATTCTCAGTTGTTCTATTTCAAGTCCATCTGGACACAGCAGTACTAATTTATTCTTCAAACTAGATCTAGTTCCAAAGCCCTCTGTTCTCCAGTAGGCTTTTGAGCTAGTCTGTATAAAAATTCCCAGTTGCCAGTTTTCACATGTTTGAAGACAGACCTCCATTTCGCACACGGTCATTTGTAGCACACTTAAATGTCACTAGTGAATGCCTCATATGTAACAGTAAAAACCCTGGGTTAGGGCCTCGGGAATCACCAGGCTCTTTGTCCTTCAGATCATACTCTGATCCTGAAATCGTGATTTAATTTAATGTTTGTTAAGTTCTGTTAGCATCGTTAACTGGAAGACACTTCCCAAAATTAATATACCAAGTTCTCCATTTAGTAATGGACATTTTTCTTTACTAGAAGGAAAAAAACTATTTTACAGATTTCCTTTTTCATACAGTTTTTTTAAAAGCAAATAATAATATTAATTAATGCACAAAGTTAAAGCATTTGATTAGTTATGGAAGTAAATGTTTTACATTTTCCACTTCAATATTTCACTGGTGAAGCCACACAAAGAAGCATAGCATTCTGCAAAGCTTGCAATCCTGGCAGAATTTCAACATGTCCTTGACACTGAGATAAAAATGTCTTTTAGGGAAATGTGAGTAAGCTGTAAGTCATTTAATGACTCACTGCTTCAGAAGGTGACTAATCGGACAACTTACACTGTGTCTTAAGAATTACAATTTAGTTATAGAACAACAGAAGCTTATCTTCTTTTCCCTAAATATTGTGAAAGTTTTTCTTCTCCTTTTACAATTTGGGAATATTTACCTTTTTTAAGTCTACCTCCAACCCCTCCCATTCACAAGCTTAAAAAAGAAATACTCAACAAACAAAAGCATTAACAAGTATATACAAAGATGTGAAAGCTTTTCTGAGTCTGAAAGGCTAACTATTTATTTAATTCAAAGCTTCATGTTTAATATGTATCTTTCTCTTTAACAACTTTACTTTTTTTTTTTTTAGTAGTTGATAACATGTACGTATTATTCCATTTTAAGTTGCTGGAAAGAGTGAAGATGCAGCTGGCTTCGTTCCTGGAAGATCCTCAGTATCTAGACCAGCATTCCCTGCACACGGAGATCATCAAGACATTGGGTAGAGTGGGGCCTAATGCGGAGCCCAGATTCCGAGATGAGTGTAAGCTGCGTTTCCTTGTCTTCTTTAGCCCCTGAATTCCAAAATTAGGAAAAGAAGCCTCTCAGTATTATCAGTGGATGAATTATGCAATTTCTTGTACCATATACACTGAGTCATAAGGGGGGGAAGTGTTATAAAAATAATTTCAAGTCATTTTCATTAACATTAATAATAATAATTCCTTAAAAAAATAATTTTAAGTAATTGAAAAAGAACATTTCCTAATATCTATTTATTACAAAGTACTGGGCTGCCTTATGTTTTTATCTTATTATCTAGTTCTTCTAAAGAAGTTTTTATGTTTCTAGTCATGTTCTTAGGAAAAACATGTTTTTCCATCTAACTTTTGATACAGCATTTGATGCTTTACTTGAGAGCTTGCTTGTCTGTGTTTGCTGTGTAGTGATTTTCTAAAGTCTTTTCTTCTATAATATTTCTTTTACTTTGAGTCTCAAATTATATGAAAATTATTTCTTTGGATAGTGTCACAATATACAGCATAATTATTACTTCAAATCCGTTGTGTTATCACAGTTATATTTTAGCCCTTCTATTTGTAGTAATTTGACACGTTGTGAAGAGGACCTAGAGTTTCTTTCTGTTTCCAGTAAAAATTTCAGTCCTCCATCAAATGAATTATGACATATTGTCTCTTTTTCTTTTAAAGATGATAAAATCATTAACAAAATAAATTATGTCCAAAACTCTATGAACTTTGAAAAACGACAATAGTTTAGGGAAAGACTTCTGGTCTTGTATTCATAGGGTTGTTCATAGTCATACTTGACTCGATGGCAAACAACACCACTACTTTTTAACATACTCCCCAGTCAGGTAGCTTCCTTTATAATACTTACTTTGAGGAATAGATTATCCTACTATAGAGAAGTTAATAATAAATAAAGTACAAACCATATCAAAGAATATTAACCCAAATAAGCTCATGGATTTGGTTCATTGGATTGGAGGCTAAAGTCAGTCACAGTTTCCTGGATATCCTATATAAATGGCCTCATCACCTGTCCACTGCTTCTGTTCAGCCTATAGTTTATTACATAGTGATGGTGCCTTTTGAGTTGGTTTCTGCTCATAGTAACCCTCTCTACAACAGATCACATCGTTCCCAGTCCAACATAACTTTTAGGGTCTTAAAAGTTACAAAGCGCTCATCCATAACACACCAAGCAACTGGGAAGATCAAATAGGAACCTTCCTTAATAGGCTTAATTTATGCTGATGAGAGAATAGCCCACAGAGGGCCAGTGAAACTCGCTGCACAACCTGAAGAATGCAGTCAGTGCCAATGAATTATACAAGCACAAGCTGTTGAATTAGTGAGTGTTCTTTTGTGTATATTCTTAACAGCAACAAAAATAACTAACTAGTATGCTTTGTAAACTTTAGCTCAAAATAAAGAAAATGTTATTTGGCCAGCACCTGAAAATAAGCCATTTGTTTGTTTTTTTTAAAAAAAGGAATGTTGAAGCTAATCCATCTATATTTATAGACATGTCAGTTTGCAAGTTTAATGAAAGGACAGGTAAGTGCTATAGCGGCTTATTGGACAGACTCTGAATCCTTGGCCCTTATTCAGCAGTCCTCTTCATCATTCACCCTCTTGGTGACCTTTCTGCTTTCCTAATTCTGTTACCAAAGTACTTTTTGGTCTTGTTTTTATTTCACAAATCAGTTGTTTTATCTGGAACATTATTCACTTTTTATTTTTTAATGTTTTCTTTTATCCTGGTTTACTTTTTCACGAAGATGCTCTGAAATGGTTTAGTCATACATTGAAGACGCCTCAGAGTGGCAGTATTTGAAAGACTTTTTCTTTTTTTTTAATCAAAATGGTAAATTATTATAAAATGCATTCATGTTGTATGTGCACATGTTAATTTAAGGGGCTTAGTTTTTGGGGTGTTTATTTTTAAGTAACAATTTGGTTTTTTCCCCCTTTACAGTTGTTATACCACATTTGCATAAGTTAGCCTTGGTGAACAATTTACAAATCGTGGATTCAAAAAGACTAGACATTGCCACTCATCTTTTTGAAGCCTACAGTGCACTTTCCTGCTGTTGTATCCTTGCCAAAGAATGTATGTCTGTGCTCTGTAACCAGTCTTACAGTGGGTCTCTGGGGTTGAAGCATGAGAAGTAAGGTTTTTATCTTCAGCTCATCTAAAGATGATGGAAAACTGAAAATTTTAGTGACTTCTTCATCTATAACTCTTATCATCTTTTAAAAAAATAATTTTAAATCTTCTGGGATTGCACATGGAATAATTTTGAAAATTATCAGTGGAATACTTGGTCTGAGTTTTATCTCTGTTAATAATATAACTAGGCAAGAAATTTAGGACAAAATTAATTATAGCTGAAACTTCTGTTATTCTCTTCCCTTTACGTTCTTGTTATAAGCTTTTTGTATTCCCTGGTATTTAGATTTTTCAGTGACTGCTTAATCATCAGTACCCAGTCAGTACCTAGAGAGAGACCCTTTATTGGATAAGAACATAGCTAGCACGGTTACTCTTCTCCAGAGAGGGCAGAGAGAGCTGGGAAATCCTCTAATCCGGTGTCAACACTGGGTTTTAGAAATGATTAAACTAAGGCTAAAATAGCAATGACTACTTTTGGGCTTTGTAGTATTAAAAAAACCCATTAAACTGTAACTAAAGCATGTTAATCATCAGTTAAATGCTGTCTTTACGACTTTATGTTAGTTCCCTAGTAAAATAAAACTAACAAGAAAGTGCAGGTAAAAATGGGCAGTATTCTCTTTTCTACAGGCAAATTGAATCTCAGCTTCGAGATACTTGTCTTACAAAGCACAAGTGTTCTAGAAAAGTGAAATAAGAGATGAAAAAAGACTATACTTGTTCTGTCCCCTCAAGTTGAAACCATTTGCTAGCTGACCCTCCAGTGGGTTCTTAGAGCCTATGACTCATTTGGGAAGAGATTGTCTTTCTCCAGGAGCAGCTAGTGGATTCGAACCCTGTGCCTTTAGATTAGCAGTGCAGGTCCTCACTACTAGGCCACCAGAGCAGAAATGAACTTCTAAAGCTATATAAGTGCATGCAGACAGTATAATCAAATAACCATGACAGAAATAAGTAATACTGGAAAGAGATTCCTAGTGATACTCAAGTGGAGAGAGAGCAAAGAGTTTCAGGATTAATATTTATGGTTTAACTTTGTATATACCAGTTCAAAGTAAAAAGCAATGTTTACAGGTACCTTTCAATAAGATGAATAAATACATTACAGAATACCATTGATACTGTTGACTCAGTCTCTTGACTGAAATATATGTGAACAGAGAGAGACTACATTTTAAAGATTGTACACCTCAACTATCTGTGTATCTTTTATGAGTCTAATTCCAATAAAAGCAGAACATACCATCTGGGGTTTTATTTTTCTTGTTGGCGTTTTCAGCTTGAAGGAGATAGAGGAAGGAGGAAAAGGGAACTGATACTCTAAATCACCAGGGAAGAACTCCTCAGGAATGGGGAAGTGGCAGGTCCTTGCCGTAAAGTAATAATGACATTTTGAGTTTGTGTCTCAATGAAGGAAAAAAACGCTGATACTCATACATGTTCCCTAGACTTAGGGAAAGTTGATGTTTAAAATTTAAGTAAAAAGTCATGGGTAATCCTATGTAGCAGAAGTTTCTAAAAGATTATGCCTCAATGAAAATTAAAAAGTCAAAAGATCAAAATTCTTCCTTTTGTAAAAGTGTATTTTCCAAGTGAGAAAGGCAACAATTTCAAAAGCAGTATCTGAACGTGGATAAAGAATGACTGCTGCTGTGTGTTGAGATATGCAGAGTTATACTAGAGCACGTACAGTGAAGAATACAGTAAGGGGAAGAACAGTGGTCCCTGCTGAAGTACTCAAATGTCAGTATTCAAAGTATCAGTTCTGGGAGTCAGAACTTGTACTGAGTCAACGGAGTGGCGTGGGCAAGATCCCTTTGTCTAAATTTGTTCAGCTGTCCGCTGCAGACTCTGCTGATCAGGACACCATCGTACAGAACTCCTTTCAGCACTGATGTCATCTCTTTGTAGGCACACATAGAATAACCATGATGAGTAGGATTCTGCACAATAATTGTTCAAGAAACCATGTTTAATGAAGCGCAAAAAAAAAAAAGAAACCATGTTTAAGACAAAGTTGAAAAAATGTCACTCTTAACCTGGATAAGAGTAGACTTAGAGGTGAAATCAGACACACTGTTGCTACAGTACAGCACTAACAACAGAAGTTGCAGAAATCAGGTGGGGTTTTTTTGCTTGAAAACTTTTGATTGAGCTGTCTGAAAATTCAGGGATCTCTTAGAAAACTGAGACTGTGTTGTCATTGTTCACGTTCATAGCCTCATGCCCATCCTTGAAGGATGAGGTAGAGAGAATTCCTGATGTCTGCTAGAAGCAAATGATCCTTATGTGTCCCCCCCCCCAACTCTTGAGATTCTGTAATTCCATGGGGAAAAGGTAGGGCCACACAGTAAGAAGAAAATGGCCTGCTTCCTGCCTCCATTGTAACGACACCTTCAGCTTCTCAGTCCGTGCCCCGATTTTTCAGTCCTTTCCCCATCAGACTTTTACCTAGTAACCCAAAGGTCCTGCTCCCAGATGTGTACTAAACAAGACTGCGTAACTGTTGGGTTGCAGCCTCTGGCCTGACGACAGTGTGTTTGGTACTACGCGATACCATATATTGTGGTTTCTCTCATTGCCTTCAAGTTGGAATTGACTCACAGCTGACCTCTTAGCAGGTTTCTGGAGGCTGTAAGTCAGATAGTCAGAGATTACCTATCTTTCTCACAAAGAGCTGCTGAGTGGATTCAAACTGCCCAAGAGGCACTGCTTTTGGGTGACTAGCCGCACTCCATTGACCTCAGCCACTGCAGCCCCTTCTCTACTTTTAGAACCACTGTTAATTCATAGAGAATTCCGGCACATAGCCCACAGCGAGGCACACTGCTGATCCGCAAGCTGCGCCTCTTCAGTGGTTTGGATCCACCAGCAGCTCCATGACGGGAAAGATGGGCCCTCTCCTCCCCTTGCCATTTGACAGCCTTGGAAAGCGGACTGGGAGGTCGGCTCGGAGTCGGAAAGGACGTCTTCGCTGAGTCATAGGTAAACAGTTGACCAAAGTGACGTTAGTTAGGTGGCAGGTTCTCAGTTCCAACACCTGCTGTGCAGGAGAAAGATGTGGCAGCCTGGGGCCCCACGGACAGCTCTGCTCTTCCTGTAGCATCTGCTTGAGTGGGAATCAACTTGATAGCACCAGATTTGGTGTTTTATTTAAATCACAAGTTTCTCATTGTTTGAAATGATGTCGAATTTTTATTTACAACTGCTTTCAAGGCAGTAGTTACATATTAAGAGCACGTGTATCTTGCATGCCAACCTGCTAATAAAAAAGTTGGCCATTCAAATACACCAGTCACTTCATCTAGAGAAATGGGCCATCTCCTCCAAGATTAATGGCCTCGGAACCCAGATGCAGGTCACCAGAGTGTGGATTAACTTGGTGACACTGAATCTTTTATTTGGTTTACTTTGTTTTGTTTACTAGGATGCTTTGTTTTCTTTAATTCATTTTTATTAGGCATCACATTATTTGTTTCAGAAAATACTGATATGAGAACTGACCTGTCCCTCTCCCTATTTTAATATGGCCTAATATTTCTTTTAAAAAAAGAGTATTTTTTTAATTAACAACCCTGATGAGAATGTGCCAGAGCTGACAGAAATGAGCAAGGTGAAAACTGGGAAGTGTAATTAATACCAAACTTACATAATTAAAAGTTCTCTGACCCAGTTCAATCAGGAGAACCAATAATCGGGAATCCAGAAGGGTATTTAAAGCAAGAAATCAGGACAATGGTATATAGCGACTATATTGTCTTTAACTTAAAATACATATGTATATTTTGTTTTTGCTAATCTTTTGGTGTAGGACTGAGGATTTTCTTGTGTGTGAATCTGCTAATGAGAATTAAACATCTTAGACAAACGGTAGGTGGTTCAGGATAGAGCAGGTTCAGAGCTCTTGTTTGTAGGGGCGGTAGGAGTGCTGGTCAACCACACTTAGCAGCAGCATGCAGAAGAAATGCAACAGCTTCAAGCAATTCACCTCTTGTGAAACTTTCCATGTAACTCACGGGAATAATTCTCTAACTAGCCATACTTTATATCATTTAAGTATTAAATGACATTTAATTTTAGATTCATTTCATATATTCATGTAAAATTCTTAACTCGTATCAGCTGTAAAAAATGTTTGAATGTGTCAGAAAACAAGTGGAAGACAGAAATAATAAAACAAAATTGACTTAATCTTTTTATGAATTGAGTTTACAAATCATACTGGTTTTTCACAATTGACTTGATAATTGATTTTATAGGTGGGAGTCTTTAAGGAAGTCAGTTGCCTGAAGTCAGTAAGCAAGTAATCTTCATTCTATTTAGGTATCAGTTGTGGTTTGTTTAATTCTCTTAACTACAGTGTCTTAAGTCATTTCGGAAGATTTAATGGTTAACCACTTTTTACCTGGTCTCAGATGTTTACGCATTGACATGGAGCACCTTTCTCCAGAGCATGAGGTGAGCTGCTGAACTGCTTGGGGCCAGAATCCACGATCAGTGGCCGTGTTCAGTTGGGCATTTCCTGTGCGGGCTTTCACTCTTCTTTATGTTTCACTATGAAATGCTAATTGTTTTTAACATCCAGCCCCATGTAATTCCCAAGTAAGAAATCTTACTTAGGAAATCTTGGGGAACTGGTTTAATTCTTGACAGTGGGTATAGTACCTTATACATCACTGAATATTAACAGATTTTTGTTAGAGAGTGTATTTAAAGCACTTTATAACTGTAAAATGTAGTCGAATGTTAATTATCTCTGTCCATTAATTTTCTTAGAAAGTTTGCTTTCACCACTTCCTCGTAATTCTTTCATTCTGTTCTACTTCTCTTCCTGCTTTCCTTCATGTTTTCTATAAAAATTTATGTTTATTCTGTTCTGTCTTTCACTTGTTTTCTACCATCTTTTTTCCTGCTTGTTATGCTTTATTCTCCCTTAATAAACAAAACAGAAAGTCCCCTTCTTCATTCTCCCTTCACGGTCTCCTTTCCATCCTGATGGTCTGAATGCCCTCTCAGCTTTCCCACTGTCTTGTTGGTACATGGCGGTCACTGACACCTCAGCACTCCAGTGAAACTGCTGTTCTTAAGTTCACTAGCACATTGTCACACTGAATGAGCACATGTTATGCATCGGAGCCTTGTGTGATGATTACAATGGCTATGAGTGGATCTGTATTACCTGGTATGTGTCTGTACTAAATGTATGTTGTTATGTGGTGTTGATTCAGTACTGAGGCAAATCACACAGGCGGAGATTGCCCTTCTCTGTCGTGTGGAGCAGCTGGTGGATTCAAACTTTCCATCTTTGGTTTAGAAGCACAACTCCTTACGATTAGGCCACCAGCACTGCTCTAAGTATGTGTGGGTGTGAATATACATATTTTGCTTTTGACATTAGTTGGTAGAGGAAACTAAAGGAGAAAGTGCACTAGATTTAAAGACAAGGCTAATGAAAACCAAATGAACGATTTTGTGGTTGAGATCTTTAAAAGCTATTTGTTCACTTGGTCTGGCAGTTAAACTTTTTAAATAACTGCTAAAACTTGACATTGTATACTGTTATTAACAATGTTGTTGTTGTTGTTGTTGTTGTTATGTGCCGTCGAGTCGTTTGCGACTCATAGCAACCTTTTGTACAACAGCCCTAAACCGTGCTCTATCCCGTGCCAATCTCATTGCCTCTGACACACCCATCCCAATTACCCCAGTCACTGAATCAATCCACCTCATAGAGGGTCTTCCCCTCCTGTGCTGTCCCTCTACTCTACCCAGCATAATGTCCCTCTCTAAAGACTTGTCTCTCCTTACAACATGTCCAAAGTATGTCAGGCGAAGCCCCAGAATCCTTGCCTCCAAGGAGCAGCCTGGTTTAACCCTTTAGCCAAGAGTTTAGATCAAACTTTAGTATGTCCCTGTGTAAACTAGACTTCACTAAAGTAGTTTTCTTTTTGTCAGGTTATCTTAACTTCTATGATAAAAGAATGTGAACAAAAAGTAGAGAACAAGACTGTCCAAGAGCCGCAAGGGTAAGAGGTTGATTTTTTTTCTTTTACATTCTGTCCAGCTGACCCACTCTTCTCCGTGTGTCCTTGCTATAGAGAGGCATTTGTCGTCTTTGTACTTTGATAGTCATACATTTGGAAGGAGAGAAATTATATCCAGCAAATATATTTCTCAAATACTGCTAATATAAACATCTTTTTCCTGTGTTTACCTCAGATTGCTTCCATTATATAATCTTTCTGGGGGAAAAGAAAGTTGACTTTTAGAAGCTGATTTTTGTCATGTTATTCAGCTTTCTCTGGTCTTACTGACTTTTAAGAATTTTTTACTATATAGAAAATTTTAAATAAGTATAAAAACACAATTAATATTGTGTCAGCCACACCCTACCGACTTTCCCCTCTATGTCAGTCTGTATCCCTGAATAATAATAACTGGGGGGTTTTTGGGAGGGGCAGTTAATTATTATTAAATTTTATTCGTTTTAATGAACATTTACAGAGATTTTGGGTTTTCATTCATTCATTGTTGCAAAATAACTGTTTTTTAAAAAACATAAACAGCTTCATCATATCAAAATAATCATAACCTCTTAAGAGCAGTTACTTGGCATGTGGTCACATTTCTAGTTAGAAGTGTTATAAGCAACTTGTTTGATTGCTTTTCTTTGCTGCCTATTTCTTTGACTCAAGACCAAAGTGATTTCTATATATTGCAGTTGGTTGATTTTTATCTTTAATTTCCCTTTCCAGCTCTTTTTTCACTCCATTCAGTTTACTTTTTTAAAAAATTGGGTCATTTGCCCCACAAAATTTTCCATCTGGATTTTATTAGTTACACCCTGATGACCTTTAACATACCATAGCTGAAAATTGGTGGTTAAGTTTAAGTCTAAAGACTTAATCAGATTTGCTTCTTTTTTATCTAACAGAACTACTTCACAGAATAAAGTGGATTTTTATCATGAAGCAGACAATGTCTGGTTTGGATTTTTTGTTGATTTGTTTTGTTGGGTTTTTTGAGTGTGTGATGTCAGCAACTATATTAATGATGAATACCTACATCCACTAATCCATTGGAGGCTATATGTGATAATTGTTACTGTTATGTTCCATCAAGTCAAAATCAACTGGTAGCTGATCCTCCAGCTGGTTTTCAGAGGCAGCAGATTGCACGGGAGGAGATTGCCCGTTTCTTCTGTAGAGGTGGACTCAGGCTGCTGCCTCTGGGTTGGTATCACACGTCTTCCCACTAGGCTGCCAGGCCTCCCCGTTTGTGCTAATACTTGATCATTTTTCTAAACTTTCCCATATCTGTTTGGCAACAAATTAACTGTGTGACTCATACAGTAAAGGAAAGAGAATTGCTTTATTTTATTACTATTATTGAGATTTTAATGAAAGTTTATAGGCAACTTGGATTTCCATTCATTCATTGTTGCGTATTTTTCTCCCTGCCTCCCTCCCTGCCAGTTCACTTTTCTGTTTTGGGGTGGGGGGGTCTTTAATTTTTATACAGTCTGTCCCTCCCCTTGCTTACCCCCCCCAAGTCCACTTTGCTATGCATCTCTTATTCTGGATTCTTGTCATGCCAATAATACTTGATCATATATTTCTTTTATACAGTTGTCTTCCTCATCTGTTTCAATGCTGTGTACATTATGTATCCCCTCTTTTCTTCGTTTTCCTCTAACCCCCATGTCAGTCCTATTTTATAACAGTGGCATTATATTTGTCCTTTTGTAACTGAAATATTTCACTCTGCATAATGTCCTCCATGGTCACTCATTTTGTATATTTCGTGAGTTCGTTTTTTTGGTGCTGCATAATATTCCACAGCTTCTCTAGCCATTCCTTTGTTGATGGACTCTTGGGTTGTTTCCAACTCTTTGCTATTGTAAACAAAGGCACAGTAAACATGGGTGTGCATATATCTGCTTGGATGGCAGTTCTGGTTTCTTTCAGGTATATTCCCAGTAGTGGAATTGCTGGGTCAAATGGTATTTCTATTTCCAACTTTTTGAGAAAGTGCCATACTGTTTTCCAGAGTGGTTGCACCATTTTATACTTCCACCAACACTGAATAAGGGTTCCAGTTTCTCCACAGCCTTGCCAGCATTTGTTGTTTGCTGTTCTGTTAAATTTTGCTCTTCTGACTAGGATGAGATGATATCTCATAGTTGCTTTGATTTGCATCTCTCTTAGAGCTAGGGATTTTTAACATTTCTTCATGTGCTTGTTGACCATCTGAATGTCTTCTTTGGTGAAGTGTCTGTTCATATCTTGTGCCCATTTTGCAATTGGCTTGTTTACCTTTATCTTGTGGTGTAAATGCTTTATTCTTTATTCTGCTTTTATATATCAGTTTCTACAATATTGGATACCTTTTTTTAAAAAAGGAATAAACCTTTTATACTGGTTTACTTAGAGTTCGTATACATTGTTTTTCACACCGAATCTTTCCTATTTCCTTGACTCACCTTTTTCTCCTCCCAATAATGGATGACTTTGATGTATAAGTCATATAGTAAAGGAAAGATAAATGCTCAGATTTGTTCTCTTTAAGTTCCTAGTATAATAAATTGGTTCACTCTCTAATGGTTAAGTGTTATTTTAGTGCATATATTTATTACCCTTGCTGATGCTTCCATCTTTTGTCAATGTAAACCTTTTCAGGCTGAAAACCATTCCATTTAACATGACCCTTTCTTGCTGTTTTGACAAAATTATAAACTTTCTTTAAAAGAATGGTTGGATTTTTTAAGAAAAAATTTTTTAGAGGAGATAGTGGTGAGTTTGTGTCTGAATTGTTCCTAATGATTTTAAAAACACTACTATATTTTCCTAGTTCAGATTATGAGGGTTGGTGACATGGATTTCTTTTATCCTTTTTGTTTTCAGTTAACATTGTAAAAATCTTTTTGGCAGTAGTTTACATTTGTTTAGTAGTTCCTCCTCCTTTGTGTTTCCAAATGTGAAGGCTCAGCCTCAATTGTTTAGTAACAGAATGCCATATAAACATCAGGCAATGAAGGTGAAGATAACCAAAATTAGCAGTCGGTTAATCTCTGATTTACTAATTCCTGTAATTAAAGCAAATGTGGGGAAAATCAAGGTTATGCGGATCCTCCCATTGGGGCTATCAGGAAACTCAAGTCATTGTGAGAGCTTCACATAAATGTCAAAGAAATTATAACAGAACCAGAGGAACCACCACAAGGATTCATGTCCAGAAACCATAAGAGTGCACGAGATACACATCTCCAGTCAGATATGACTGGTCAACCCTGTCTCAGCTGCTGGCTAAATAAATAGAGAGTGGCCTTCCTGCCCTGGGGCCCGGTCCGAAGAGACTGCCGAGAGGCTATGAGTGCATGGTCATGCCAGGCTTTTTTGTTCTCCAAGTCTTAAAGGATTCTCTCTGCCAGGAATATTCTTCCTCTTTGCCTGTCTCATACCCGTTCACCCTTCGGGACTAAACTTAAGAAAGCCTTCCGTTGATCACCTGTGTGTTTTCGATCACAAATCTGTTACAGATCAGAAACGTAAGTGGGAAAGCCTTGAAGAATAAAAGGAAGTACCAAGATGGAAGAATAGGTTTAGATAAAGGTATTCATCTCTGGAAAGTGCCCTGCTGATGGCAGGGGAATGTGAGCATGAAGCTTGTGGTTTAGATGAGATCGGGTGTATTCAGGGCGTTCCGGCTGTACACAGGCTGGTGGTTTAGACGAGATTGAGTGCATTCAGGGTGCAATGGCTATACACGAGCTAGTGGTTTTGAGCACTGTTGGTGCAGTTTCAGGTTAGAGTATGCCCTCCGGTGCATTCCATCTGTTAGGATAAGTAACCCACCACCACCACCTCACGAGAGGTGGGGTTGACTAGAAAGTGAATGAATGAGAGCTCCTTGGAGGCAAAGATGATAAAGCTTCATCTCACATACGTGAGCATGTTGCTTGGAGAGGCTGTCATGCTAGGGAAGGTGGAGGGATAGTGAAAGAATGAAAGGCCTTCAACCAGACAGAGTGATGCCGTGACTGCAGGGATGGGCTCATATGTGTCACATTGTAAGGATGGCACATCCAGGATAGGACAAGGTTCGTATCTGTTTTTCAGAGGATCACTGTGAGTCGTGCTTTACTCAGTGGCACCTAACAACAACAGGTAATGAACTACATCCCATGTGGAAAGGGTCATGTTACTTCATGAGTCTTTGTATGTTGTGCAGTCTAGGACGTTATGCATGGTGCATTGCTTACCGTGGAACTGTTTCCGAAAGGTTCGGAAAGCCTTGATCCACAAACAGAAGAGAACATGCATAGCAGTTTGACACCTTTCCTATATTCACCCAGCATTCAGTAAAATTCAAAGCGTTCCCTCAGGCTTTTGTCAAAGATGAGCGGGAGTGTAAGGCAGGGTCCTTTTCCGCCCGGTGTTCACAGGGGAAAGCAGAGTGACAGGCAGCAGTTCCACCATATAGACCAAAGCTGAAGTAACTACTAAACATGTTTCCTGGAGGAAAGAGTACACGACTCTTCAAATATGAACTGTTAGCCAAAACGGTGGAAAGGGATTACATGCAGAAATGTCAGCAAACGAACCAAAATTATAACAGATGATGACTAGGAGATTGTAAGTAAAGCCAGAAGGTGGAATTTGTGTTGGAGAATGAGTCGTAAAGGTAGGTTGCCCTGTGCCTTCCGGTCAGTCCTTACTCTTAGCGACCCCTGAGGGAGAGGAGAAGCCCCATATGAAGGATTTCCACAGCTGCCTCTTTACAGGAAGGAGCCATTGGGCACCTGGTTAAGAGAGCAGGTGCTGACCGAAGGGTCTGCTCTCCACACCCACCAGCCAGCACTGCCCATGAGAACGATGTGGCAGCCTGCTCATGTGGAGACAGCCTTGCAAACACACTGGGACAGTTTCTCTTGGCCTGTGGGGTAGCTGTGAGCCAGAGGCAACTGGATGGCTATAAGTTTGGATTTTGGTCATTCCTGGTATTTTGGTTAATCTCTATGGAAGCAGACAGCTGCATGTTTCTCCTGTAGTCTAAGTGCTTAACCACTGCCCCACCAGGATGTGAAAAGGAAGGAAACATTATGGAGCTGCAAATGCTACCCTGAGAGGTTTGGACTTTATCCAGCTGGCCAGAAGTCACCAAAACTTTCTACAAAGATAGAAAATACCTTCTGTAAATATTTTTGGCTTTGCTGACCATATAGTCTCTATCACAGCTACTCATTTCTGCCATTGTGCCAAGAAAGCCCCCACTGACACCTGCAAACCAGGGGGCATAACTGTGTTCCAATTCAGCTTTATTTACACCACTTGGCAGAGGGATGGATTTAACTTATAATCCTTCATTTACCAGCTCTTGGGAGTTTTATTTGGGGTGTTGGAGAAGAATACTAAGTAATATCCCTTGAACTGCCAAGAGAACAGGTTTGACTTGGAGAAAGTGGAGCCAGAGGACTCCTTGGAAACAATGATGGTGTGTCTTTGCCTTGCATACTTAGGGCATGTTAGTAGGATGGGCCAGCCCCTGGAGAAGGACCTCATCCTTGGAAAGGTGAAGGGTCAGTAAAGGAGAGGAAGCCCTCAACCAGATGGATTGACACAGCAACTGTAGCAGTGAGCTCGAGTGTGTCAGAGACAGTGAGGACGACACAGGAGAGGGCAGGGCTCTGGTCCGTTCACAGTCATTGTGAGTAGAAGTTGACTCAAGGCACAACAACCTTAGTGTGTGTCAGAATCTGCAGAGTTCTGGTGCTGAAGGAAGAAGATCTATATGGTGGGGGTGCAGTTTGAGGATTTGCATATCCAGTGAGTTCCCAGGTAAGAGTGATAAACAACAGACTAGGCAAACTTGATCCTTGGTGCTGATGGTCAGGAAAACAAGAATTAGATTGCTGAATTCTTTGAATGGCAGCCTCCCTTATCCCTAGGTTTTAAGTGGCTGTTAAAAAAAATGTTAGCTGGGATATGCTATGAAGTAATTGTTTAAAATGTTGATCTGTTAATGTAAGGAGACCTAATCCAGTACCATTGGAATAATCAGTTATAAAGTATTGTCAGTGAACATTAAAGGAAAACATATAAATCATTGAATAATGACACAGAATTAAGGAGTGATTGGGGAAAGGAGAAGACATTCTGTAATATGAATATTTATGGTGGAAAAGAAAGGAAACTGGTAGAAATGAATATAAGGCAATTGTTGCTAAAATTTAGATCAGAAAAAAGATTGAGATGTTGACTTTAGCAAATAGAGTAATATGGAGTTGGGTCTCAGGAAAGAGTTTGGATCTCGGGAAATGCAGAATAAGCATTTTGCAGTCATCTTCATGTACGTGATACTTGTAAGTTTGAGAGTGGGTGAATTTTGCTGTTAAAGAACCAAGCATCAAGTACTGGTCTTTCTGTGGGTTACCTCGTGTGCAGAAGAAAGGCAACAAAGAGCAGACCCCAGCAGTGAGAAAGAGGCCAGCTTGATAAACGAGCAGAAGAGCGAGGGATGGAGAGTCTCAAGGTGGAAGGCTTGTTTGGTTCTTAAATGGATAATTGATGACACATTTTTAAAGACTCATTGGAACCAGAGGTGCTGGGCAGCCCGCACTTCCTGTGTAAATTCATCCAGCGCCTGCTAAGCTGTTGAGTCTTGCCTCATTATTCCTAACATGCCCAGAGTCTTTGTCTGATTTAATCCTCAGACTGTTTTGCAATTGGAATTGCAGTCTGTATTGCAGATGAAGAAATGGTTCATGGGAAAAGTCTAAAGTGTCTTGTCCAAAACGACGCGACCAGTAAACTGAGTCTGTTGCAGCGTAGTTGGGGCTTAAAAATGTGTACTAGATTTTTATCCCCTGCAGAAGAGTATTAAGTCAGCAGTATGGTAGTCACTCTTTAATTATTTTTTTAAGATTCTTTTGCTCCCTGAAGGCAAGTTGGTCAAAAAGAAAGTTCAAGAAAAGGGTTTGAAGCTATTGGGGTTAATAGAAATGAAGGTTTAAGGTCTGCCTGCTTTCCACCCAAAAGACCTGAAGAATTGCAATCCTAAAATTACCCTTTACACAGTACAGAACCTCACTGTGATTTCCTTGACTCACTAACTGAAAGGAGGTTAACATCTCACCTTCTAAACTTGCTGGAAGAAATAACCGAGGTAGTGCCGACAGGAAGAGTAACCATTGACAGGTGCTGCTTTGTGCCTGGCACTGCACCCTAATGGCAAGAAGCTGCGCTGTAATCCTGAAGGCATGGAGTTCGAGGCCACCAGCTGCTCCCAGGAGAAGAAGGATAAGCAATCTCCTCCCATGCGATTAACTGCCTCTGAAAACCCACCAGAGGGTCAGCTATGGGTCGCTTCCAACTCGATGGTACACAACAACAAACAGTTTGTCAGATACAAAACCTGCCCCCATTTTATAAAGGAACAGCAATTCCACCACTTTCCCCAGGTCACGCAGCTGATAAATGACAGCTAAGATTCCGCCTCTTCCCAACGTCCTCCTAACCTACACCCTGTCACTCCCCCATCAGCACTGGGTTTTCTTTGGACAGGATTTCAGATTGGTTTTCTCAATGGCACGTAAGTAAATAGGAATAGAGTGTTCTTTTTAATTGCTTTCCATGGATTTTACATTTTCTTCCCCAGCTCAATGTCAATTGCTGTAAGCTTAGTGAGTGAAGATACAAAGACCAAGTTTCTGAACAAAATGGGCCAGTTGACCACCTCCGGGGCCATGCTGGCCAATGTGTTCCAGAGAAAGAAGTAAAAGCGGAAGGAACCTCCAGTGAACACTAACGGGACCGAAGCTGACTGGGTCCGTGAACTTGAAGTACTTGCCTTTTTCATTTCCTCTGTTTTATGTTCTCTCATTATCATTTTATCCTAATCTCCAAAGATATTTGCACTGCTATTGATTATTGCTGTATGTTTGTTTATTTGGGTTATAACTGTGGTGATAGAAAATGGAGTTTATAGTTTGTACCAAGTCCCTCTTCTGTGTTCTTGTCTTTCAAAATAATTTTATATATGTATATATATTATACAGTGAAGAGTTTCTTGTTTTGTTTTGTTTTTTAATTTTGGGGTGGGATATTAGCAAATACCTGTATTATACACTGAGCTTTACAATGGTACTTAAAAATAATGTAAATTTGAAGTCATTGTTATAAAGTAATAAAAGTGGAGATTACTTAAGTATTTAAATTATGAAAGAATAATGCAGACTTTTTATTGTTTCCTAACCGACTGGAAAGAGCCACCAGCATTAATTACTCTGTGCCTTTTGGACTTCAGCTTGTGTGTTCTGTAGGAATTGTGTGCATTCCATTCACACAGTATTTCCTGAGGATACTGTGATGAACTTGAGTTACAAACCCTACAGGAAATAGATGATAATGAAACTCCACATGGCAGCGCTCTCATGACTATTTTTTAAGTGCTATTTAACCCTCCCCTGTATTCACACACGTGTAACGGACTTACCATGTATGAGGAGAGAGCACGCATGTGGGGAGTGCTCACCAAGGTGAATTTTACCATCTGGTGTGTCATATATTTAAATGCTCAAGAGCGAGTGTGAGAGACATGCTAACAGTTGTGAAAATTCTCTCAAATTGAAATACAGGAGAAAATGTAGTTTGAACCTGAAATTTAACCTTTATTATTGTGTGAAGTCTTTTATTTAAGACATTTTCTAATGGTTTGCATTTCAAGTATTAGCTTTTCATCCTGTATATGATGGAGAAGTACCGAAAAGTTAAGGATGGTGAGACTGCTCTTTCCCTCTGATGGCATTGGCTAGTTTATTGGTTAGTTCCCACATCGCCCATTCACGTCTGTGACTGTTACTGTATTTGATATATATATTACATAGAGTCTTAAGTCAGTGTACCAGTTGGTGGATGGACTTGGAGGTGGAACCAGGGTGTTGATTGTCCGACCAGTTAATGTGAAACCTTTTTGAAAGATAAGTATTTTGATAAAGAGATTCTTGGTTGAGCACAGTTGATGCACACAGGTGATTCTCCTATTTGTTGTATAAAACTAGTTTAATACATTTGAAACATAGTTAAATCACATTCACTTCTGGGAAAACTAGCTTTCCACACATTCAGGCTTATCAAATGATTTGCCAGAGGCAAAGCCATTAAAGAAATTAATTCTAAAATTATTTCTTTCACACGCTTTGATCAAATTGTTGACTCACTAGTCAGTCATTTTGGAAACTGTTGGATTCTAGGCATTCCTGAGAAATTGAAAGTGGCTACCTTTCATGTCAAAAATGTTGATCTATTATAAATAAAATGTTTTGCATACTTTCTTGTTTTGCTTTGTTTTTTTGGCTCTGTGCTTTATTTTCCATTTGCACACCATATCCACTATATAAGCAGAATTGAGAAAGCATATATTCCCCAAAATGTACTGTTACTTCCTTTTCGTATGCAATTTGTACAAACTACTTGATCTACTGGAAAAGAGATTGTGTTGCTGTATAACTTATACATTTTCAGAGATAATTTAAAGAAAAATGTTTTACTGATTTTCTCTGAACTGTAATAGAATAACTGTTACTTAGTGGATGAACAGATAAAATATAATTCTTACTAATTAGTGCATTCATACATTTAAATGACTCTTTAAAAGACAACAGCTGCCAAATGACTGAATATATTCCAAATGAGTCTCCTTTATTATACTCAAAAATAACTTAGTAACATTTCACATTTAGTGGTACTGATTTTTATAGTGAAATATGAATGCTTTAAAGAAAGCCATGACAAGCACTAATCACTGAGATATGGAGTGTGCTTTAGAAAAACAAACCTTTCTCCCTAACTTTTTTCACCAGAGGTTTGAACCTATTCACTCAGGTTTGATGCCCTGCTCAGAATTTACATTGTAAGCATTGGTGGCCTAGTGGTAAGAGCATACAGTGAACCCCAAAGCCATACAGTTCGAATCCACAAGCTGCTCCGCCAGAGAAGGGTGAGCAGTCTCCTCCTTTGTGTCTTACTGCCTCTGAAAACCACTAAAGGATTTTCTGCTGAACTGTGAATAAGTTCCAACTCAACAGCACACACCACCACCACCTCAGGGTCCACCCTGCCTGCACTCATCTGCCGGACTGGCCAAGTGGACTGCCCTAGACACCTCTAGACCAGCAGACACTCCCCCTGCCTAGATTCCTGGGCCAGCCCCACCTCTTCTGGACTCTCCCAGATGTTCTCAGCACCTTCTCAGATAAGCAGACACTCTGCCCCAGATGTGCACCCTAGATTTTCTGAACTGTGCTCCAGACAGACATCTTGCCGTCATGTACCACAGCAGTGCCAATCAGGTGCAACCCCACCACTCACCAGAGGGCCCTCCTTTCTCTCTTACCTTTGATATTTGGGTTTTGGAGTTTGATTGGTGATTGGTTTTTAATTTGTTGTTTTTGTTTCTGGTTTTGTTCTTCATTTCTTTAGCTTTCTCTTGTTCTTTTTTACTTTTTGCTTTTTTTTCTTTTCTTGTATTTTCTTTTTTCCTTTTCTGTTGAGGTTTTCTTTCTATTTTGTACCTCTCTCACTTTTGGTTTCTCTTTTACTCTCCACTCTTAGTTTTGTTTTTTACATGTTTTAGCTCTTTTTCTTTGTCCCACCTAGCAACATTCAGCAATATTATCCACACAGCCCAGTCACACACACTCACACCCCTGTACTTTCACCCATTGGACAGAGTAAAGACTAGCTTCTGCCCCCAACTTATGAACAACAGAACACAACTAACAGCAGACCATTCTGTCCTCATCTTTATATGAATAGTGAACAGAATGTGAAAACACACCTCCATCTTCTGTCACGACACCCTCCAGAAGACAGGAGGTCGAAGAATGGCCAAACTAGCCAGCTATAGACAATAAGACACTTGCATAGTTGAGTCGAATAATCTACAGACACCACAGTGCCCTAGGGACAACGGGTAACTTCAAACCCCTCCAAAAAAGTGGGAAACCATAACACCAAAAGAAGGCACCTAACTAAAAAACCAGGTTGGAACTTCAGGGTAAAGAATTAAAAAGAATGATAGTCAAGTATCTTATACAGATTGAAAAATACTAAAAGCAGAATAATTTAAAAAACCAGTTCAAGACCAAGTAAATTAAATAAATGGAAATTAAAAACAACTTGAAGTTGTAAATAGAAATACAGTTTGACCTAGCAATTCCACTACTAAGAATAGATCCTAAAGAAATCAGAGCCATGATTCAAACAGATGCATGCACACCTGTGTTTACTGCTGTGTTATTTATAATAGCAAATACATGGAAGCAACCCAAGTGTCCGTCAACAAATGAAGGGATAGAAAAACCATGGTAGGTTCACACAGTAGAATATTATGCAACATTGAAAGATAACGAACTCATTCATAAAACATTATGTAAGAGAGGACATTACGCTGAGTGAAATATTTCATTCACAAAAGGACAAATACTGCATAACACCACTGGTCTAAAACAGGACATAATTGTGAAGGGTTGAGAGAATGGAAAAAGAGTGAATAACATTGCTTTAGAACAGTTGAGGGGAAGAACTGTCCGAAAGGAAAATCTGATTGAGGATTTCATGTATGACAGCAGTCTGTAATATGGGGTGCATTGCAGGGTGGAGAAGGGGTGGGGTGAAAAAATGTGCAACAATGAATTTAAAAAAAAAAAACACCAAACCCAGCAAATTGAAATTCAGAACATTGAGACTAAAATTTCAAATATAAAACAGTAAAAGATGAAAGAACTGGAAAAAAAAGTTGGTAAAATGGAAGACACAGTCTTCAATACTAATCTGTTATAGGAACAATGAAGAAAATAAACATAAAATTGTGTGGTGCATCATTTGGAGGTATAATTTACATGTGACTGAACTTCAGAACAGCCAAAAAAACAAAAAGCACAGAGGAAATGATTGAAGATGTGCTGAAAGAAAATGTCTCAGATAAGAAAAGTGAGGCAAGTATGCATTCAAGAGGCTCAGCAAACCGAAATCAGGATAAACTCCAAAAGAAAACATCAAAACATAATCATAATTCCCAAAATCAAAGTAAGACAGAAGCACAAGGAGATGAAGAGTTTACCTATGAAGGAAATCATGTAAGAGTAAGCGATGACTTCTCAGTAGAACCATACAGAGAAGAGAGACTATGAATACCATACAAAACACTGAGAAGAAAAAATTGCTACCCAAGGATGATGCACCTACTAAATGACCCTTCAAATGTGGTACTGAAATTACAGCATTTCCAAATAGAAATTAATTAAGGCAATTTGTAGAAACTACAAACTTTGTAAGAAATACTAAAGGGAGATTTTCCCACATGGAGCCAACAGTAAGAGTACCTCAAAATAAGCATACAAAACAGCATGCAGGAATTAACCCAAGCAGTAATATAATCAGTAACTTAAAAGACTAGAAATAATCTCTGTAAATGTTCATTAAAACTAATAAAATTTAATAATTTTTAAAAAAAAAACAAAAAAAGACTAGAAATACGGACAAGGGGGATCAGTTTGTAAAATGAGGACAACTACAAAACAAAAAGAAGGCATGAATAATACAAACCTTGCAAATGAAGAGGAAGTCAAGTAGAATTTAAGGTAAAATGGACTCTTAAACTTGGTAATAAAATAGCAACTTACAGGGTAACCTTCAAGAAAATAAATAACACAATTTTAAAAAGGAAAGTCTTAAAAAGCTGTTGTTATGTGCCACTGAGTTAATGTATGATTCCTAGTAACCCGATGAACAACAGACGTGGATCTTGCCGCATTCTGTGTCATCTTCATATATTCTCATTCTCATATGTGAGCCCATTGTTACTATGTCAGTCCATCTTGTTCAGGGTCTTCCTTTCTTTCATCCAACTTCCACCTCTCCAAGCATGATGTCCTTTTCCAAGGACTAGCCTCTCCTAACCAAATGTCAAAAGTGTGTGAGACAAAGTTTCACCATCCTTGCCCCCAGGGAGCACTTTCTCCTAGACATTTGTTCTTGGCAGACCATGAGATACTCAGTGTTCTTCAAAACCGCAACCCAAGGCCATCGATGATTCTTCTATCCTTATTGCTCAACTTTCAGATGCATAGCAAGTAATTGAAAAGAGGATGGCTTGAATCAAGTGTGCCTTCATCTTTAAACCAGCATCATTGCTTTTTAGGACTTTGGAGAGGTTTTTGACAGCAGATTTTCCCACTGCCAACATGTCTTCTGATCTCTTGATTTCTGGTACCAAGGTTGTTGCTTATGATCCAAGCAAGATGAAATCATTGACAACTTCAATCTTTTCTCCATCTATCATGATGCTTCCTATTGGCCCAGTGGTGAGAGTTTTTATCTTCTTGATATTGAAATGTAATCTATATTGAAGGCTGTTGTGTTTGATCTTCTGCAGCAAGTGTTTTAAGTCCTCTTCACTTTCAGCAAGCACACTTGTGTCATCTACGTAACACAAGTTGTTGATGAGTCTACCTCCAATCCTGATGCCAGATGACTGACTCTTCATGAAGTCCAGCTTCTCAAATAATTGTCTCAACTTGTATTGGAGGACTTGAGATAAATGTTACATCCCTGACACACACCGTTCTTGATTTTTAAACCATGCAGTGTTCCCTTGCACTGTTCACACACACTCACTCTCTTTGTCTAGGTTTAGAGCACAATTAAATGTTTTGGGATTCCCATTTTTCTCAATGTTAACTATAATTTGTCATGATCCCTACAGTCAAGTGCCTCTATATAGTAAAAAGGCACAAATAAGACATTCTCCTGGTATTTTCAGCTTTCAGCCAAGATTTATCTGACATCAGCAATGATATCCCTGGTGCCATAGTCTCTTCTAAATCCAATTTAAACTTCGGGTAAGTCTCTCTTGATGTACTGTTCTAGTTATTTTGTATAATCATCGAGAATTTACTTGCACATGATATTAATGATACTGTTCAATAATTTCCACATTCTTTTGGATCATCTTTTTGGGAATGGGAACAAATATGGCTCCTTCTCCCCTCCATTTGTAATGACCTTTTGCCTTCTTTCATGGTTGATAATCTTGATGTCATCCAAACTCTCATCTGGTCTTCAGTCATTGATGTTCAATGCCCCAGACTTTTTCTTGAGATGGTTTTTAAATTCAAGTGGGATAGACTCAAGTTCATATGTTGGCTCTTTTGACTTGACTTCATTTTCCTTATCTTTAGTTTAAACTTGCCCATGAGTAATTGTGCTGCAGTCAGTACCTGGCCTGATTCGGATTGCTGACTTTGAGCTTCCCCTTTGAGTCCACAGATGTAATCAATCTGAGATATACCAGGCTAGGAATGAAAAATAGAGAAAGAATAGTGTTGCATTCATAATAAAAAAATCATTTCAAGATATATCCTGAAGAACAATGTTGTGAATGATACGATACCATCCATATGCATACATGGAAGACCTTTCAATGCAACTATTATTCAAATATATGCACTGACCTACCCAAGCTGCTCTTTGGAGGCAAGGATTTTGAGACTCCATCTCACATACTTTAGAGAACGACACAATGCTTGGAAAGGTCAAGGGACAGTGTTGGAGAGGAAGACCCAGATGAGAGGTATTGACACAATAAGTGGGGTGATGAAGTAGGTGTATCAGAGGCAGTGAGATTGGCTCAGGATAAAGCAAATTCAGAGCTACTGTGTATAGGGTCACTATGAGTCATAGTCAACTCATAGCACATAACAACGTGAACCAATAACTAAAACCAAAGGTGAGGAAATTTAAAAATTCTAACAACTTTTGCAGTCTAAAATAGACTGAACATGCAATCATGATGCATTAATAATTGATGACTGGAATGCAAAAGTTGGAAATGAAGAACTGGTCATTGGAAAGTATGGTCTTGGTGACAGAAATGAGACTGGAGACCAAATGATTGAATTTTTTATAATCTATGATTTATTCATTGTGAATACCTTCTAACGGGCCTGTTAGCAAATATTAAAACAATTGCAATGAAGAAAAGTATAGAAATAAAATCGATGCAACACAGAATAATAAATGGGACAAAGAAACCAGCAGTGGCCAAAACAAAGCACAGCAAGATGACAGCAATAAAGCCATACCTATCAATAATGACACTGAATTTGGATGGATTAAATGTACCATTCAAGAGAAAATGAGTAGCTGAATAGATAAGAAAGTGTACCTCATTAGTATGCTGTCTATAAAAGACACACCTTAGGATAAAGACTGAAAATCAAAGGATGAAGGGGTATTATCAGGGAAATGACAATCAGAAGGGAAAGCAGAAGTAGCAATAATAATTTCTGCTAAAATAGACTTCGAGGCACAAACTAGCATAAGAGACAAG
>NW_006399868.1:2740891-2753186 GCF_000299155.1 Elephantulus edwardii
AATGTTATTGAACACTAGTGGTTTAGTGGTAAGGTGTTGCACTGCCACCCAAAGGCATACAGTTCAAATCTTCCAGATGCTCTGAAGGAGGAGCGTGGGCAATCTCCTCCCATATGATTTTACTGCCTCTGAAAACCCTGCTGGAAATTCAGCTAAGGGTGGGTTCCCATATGTAACAATAGAACAGGTTATTGTTGTTACATAACAGTATCACAAGTTTTTGTATATTGACTTTGTATCTAGCAACCTTTTTCTAAACTAAATTTATCCTCAGATACTTTGTATCTGCTCTGGACTGGGGGAAAAAGATATGCAAATGTCAGACTGGCTTTCAAAACTGGCCGACTGCTGTACAATTACCTCTAAAATTTGCCCTGCCACTTTTAAAAAGAAGCGTTTCTACCTTCTTTCACCTCAGACTTCTAACACTTCCTCTCATTATCTGTACCAGTCAAGCTTTCGCTTCATACTTCACTGAGAAAATAGAATGATTTAAATGGAAACTCCCTAATCTTCCCACCACTAACCTGACCAAGTTATCCACAAGTGTATCTATTCTCTGCCTTCTCTCCTGTGACATTTATACTCCTATGCTTTCTCAAGGAGAACAAATTAAAGTTAGCTACTGTCAGATCCCCTCTCCCTCCACAGGGTTATTCTTACCAGTATATGAACAGGCTCTGATTTTTTTTCTACTACAAAAAACATGAGCATAATCCTTGACCCAACATTACCTTTTAGCCACTCTCTCCATTGTTCAGTTTCTTGAAGGAATTACTACCATCTCTGGTCACGAACTCCTTAATGCACTCGGGTCAGTCTCTCTTTCCACCAAACCTTTGAAATGACTATTGAAGCCAGCAGTGGTTGGCATCTTCCAATCAGTTTTAAACCTAACCTTGACTGAATAGTAGCAGCTGGCGTAGCTAACCAGTCCCTTCTCCTAATAGGCTCTCTATGTCCCTCCCCAGTGCTGCACTCCTGGATATCACCCTTTGACATTGTCCACTCCTTTGCATCTTTCTTTAAGTAATTTGGATTCTATCTTTTTATCATTGTATGCCAACGGCTGCCTGCAGGGTTTCTTTCAGGTGCTGTCAGGTGCTAATTATTTTCTCTTTTTTTCTTGTGATTTGAGTGGCAGTTTATAAAGCAAGTTGATTTTCCACTTAACCATGCACACATATTTTGTTTTATAGCATTAACGACAATGTTGTTATATACGGTGAAGTCAGAACTGATCCCTAGCTGACCTTCCAGCGGATTTTCAGAGGCAGTTATCATATGGGATTGACAAATACACTAAGACTGGACTCATTAGCTAGGAAAGTTCCAGATGAAACCATAGGAATGATGGCTCACAGGAGATTCCAGAGGGTAGTGGAGCTGTTACTGTTCTGTGTGGTACAGTAACAGTGAGCCACATACCATTAAACTGTTGTTTGTTGTTGTTGTTGTTATGTGCCATCGAATCACTTGCGACTCACAGCGACCTTATGTACAACAGCCCTGAACCCTGCTCTATCTTGTGCCAATCTCACTGCCTCTGACACATCCATCCCGATTACCCCAGTCACTGAATCAGTCCACCTCATAGAGGGCCTTCCCCTCCTGCACTGTCCCTCCACTCTGCCCAGCATGATGTCCCTCTCCAAAGACCTGTCTCTCCTTACAACATGTCCAAAGTATGTCAGGCAAAGCCCCAGAATCCTTGCCTCCAAGGAGCAGCCTGGTTTAACCCTCTCTAGGATGAATCTATTTGTTTTCTTGGCAGTCCATGATACATTCAGTACTCTTCTCCAGCACCACAGCTCAAAGGTGTCAATTCTCCTTCTATCCTCCCTAGTCATTGTCCAACTCTCTGATGCATAACAAGTGATTGCAAAAACCATGGCCTATATTCAGGCACACCTTAGTCTCTAGAGAGACACTGTTGCTCTTGAGTACTTTAGAGAGGTCCCTAACCGCAGACTTTCCCATTGCAATACGTTTTTTTTTATTTCCTGGTTACTCGTGCCAAGAGTGTTGACCGTGAAGCCAAGCAAACTGAAGCTGTGAACAATCTCAATCTCTTCACCATCCATCCTCATGCTACCGATTGGTCCAGTAGTGAGAATTTTTGTCTTCTGGACATTGAGCCTCAGTCCATATTGAAGGCTGCAGTCCTTGACCCTTCGCAGCAAGTGCATGAGGTCCTCCTCAGTTTCAGCAAGCAGGGTTGTGTCATCTGCATAACGCAGATTGTTGATAGATCGTCCACCAATCCTAATGCCATGCTTCTCCTCATAGAGCCCTGCCTCTCGGATAATCTGCTCTGCATACATATTGAAAAGGTATGGAGACAGGACACATCCCTGGCATACACCCTTCCCGATTTTGAACCATGCAGTGTTGCCCTGCTCTGTTCTGACTACTGCCTCTTGGTCCAAGCATAGGTTTCGCATTAGCACAATTAAATGTTCTGGGATTCCCATTCTTCTCAGAGTCAGCCACAGTTTGTTGTGATCCACACAGTCAAATGCCTTTGCATAATCAATGAAACACAGATAGACATTCTTCTTGTATTCTCTGCTTTCAGCTAAGATCCATCTAACATCAGCTATAATATCCCTAGTACCACGACCCCTTCTAAACCCAGCCTGGACTTCTGGCAGTTCTCTGCTGATGTACTGTTCCAGTCGTTTTTGGATAATCTTCAGTAGAATCTTGCTTGCATGTGAAATCAATGATATTGTTCTGCAGTAGTTTCCACACTCAGTTGGGTCGCCCTTCTTTGGGATGGGAACAAATATAGACCTCTTCCAGTCAGTTGACCAAGTGGTTGTTCTCCAGATTTCTTGGCACAACTTGGTGAGCATTAAAACTGTACCAACCAGAAAAGTAACAGCCACATATTATTAAACATTTGTCAGAACCCCTGAGCCTGTAACACAGAGTGAACCTTGAGCTTTAGGTAATGGTAATGTAGCAATATTAGTTCATCTATTTTAACAAATATATCCCAGAAATGCAAGATTTTAGTAGGGGAAAGAACAGCTGGGGGGAAGGAGTAGGTAGGAGCTCTGTACTTTCTTCATAAGCCTCTAACTGCTCTAAAAATGAAAAGCTGTTCGTATAATAAAGAATCTTCTACAAACCTAAAAATGGGAGTTGAAAAAAATTAAAATAAAAAAGAGAGTTGAGAAAGAGAGTAACTAAGGCCCCATTTCTCCCCTCGCTGTTGTTGTTAGGTCCAGCGAGTCTACTACTCCTTGTCCTGCCTCTCAACACAGATCTGACTACCACCCTTCCTTGCACCCTCCTCATCTCTGATGTGCTCTGCCATATTCAGTACGTCAACCGTCTTCAAAGGGCTTCTTCTCTTTCACTGACTCTTTACTTTTCCCAGTGATATGTTTTTTCCCAAGGTCTCTCTTGACAACATGCCTAACGTATATGAGATAAAGTTTGACTCTCCGAGCCTCTAAGGAGCATCCTGGTTGCACTTTCTCAAAGACATACCTGTTCTTTAGGCGTCAATGGAGTATTAGTACTCTTCTCCATCACCACAACTCAAAGCTGTCCATTCTTCCTCTGTCTTCCTTGGTCATTGTCCTGCTTTCAGATGCATCTTTAATTACTGAAAAGACCATTGGATCAGGTGCACCTTAGTCTTTAAACTGACTTGACTGCTCTTACCATGACTGTTGATTAGGGATCCAAGAAAAATAAAATCAATGTCAACTCCACTCTTTCCTCCATCTATCATATTGCCTATCGGTCGAGTGGCATGGATTTTTGATTTCTTGACGCTGAGATGTAATCCATATTGGATCTTCTGCAGCAAATATTTAATATCCTCTTCACTGTCCCTTCACTGTTGCATTATTGTTGTTGTTGTGAACTGTCAAGTCAAAACCAACCTATAGTTGACCCTCCAGCAAGTTTTCAGAGGCAGCTAATCACACAGGAGGGATTGTCCATCCTTCCCTCTTGGAACGGCTGGTGGACTCGAACCGCATACCTTTGGGATTGCTACGTAGCTTCTTAACACTAGGCACCAAAGCTCCCATACCCTCACTAAGAGCAGTCAAATTTTAGAAGGCCAACAGTAGCAAGTGTTGACACAAGTGTGGAACATTTGGGGCCCTTCATATACTGATTATTATTATTATTTATTATGTGCCGTTGAGTGTGACTCATAGCGACCCTATAAAGTGAAAGATCTGAATCCTGCCCTGTCGGGTGCCAACCTCACAATCTCTCACACACTTAAGCCCATTACTGGAGCCACTACGTCAATCCACCTGGTTGAGATCCTCTCCTTTGCCTTCCCTCCACCTTTCCAAGCATGATGTCTTTCTCCAGGAAATAGCCTCCAAGCTCTTAGCAACGTGACCAAAGTATGCGAGACAAAGCTTCACGGTTCTTGCTTTCAAGGAGCAATCTGGCTTCTTTCTCCAGGACAACCGTTTGTTCTTTCGGCAGTCCGTGAGATAATCAGCACTCACCTCCAACACCACAACTCAGAGCATCGGTTTTTCTTCTGTCAGCCTTCCTCCTTAGCTCTCAGATGCAGAGCAAATAATGGAAAAGATCATTATTTCAGTCAGGTTCATCTTAGTCGTCAAACTAATATTATTACTTCTCAGTAATGTGGAGAGGTCCCTGCAGACCTTCATACTGCAAGACATGTCCCCATCTCCTGCCTGCTAGTGCCAAGTATACTTACTATGTCGCCAAGTAAGAGGAAGTCATTGACAGTTTCAATCTTTTCTCCATCTGTCATGATGTTGTGTATCGGTCCCGTGGTGAGAATTTTTGTCTTCCTGATGTTGAGATGCAATCCATATTGAAGCTTCAATGCTTGATCTTCTGCAGCAAGTGTTTCAAGCTCTTATCACTTACAGCAAGGTTGTGTCATCTGCATAATGCAAGTTATCAATGAGTCTTCTTGCAATTCTGATGCCATGTTCCTCTTCATAGAGTCCAGCCTCTTGAATAATGTGCTGTCTGTAGGGTTTGAAAACTCCAAGTTACTTGGTTATTTGATGGCTGCTCACAAGTGGATGATTTTAAAGAAGAGAAATGTCTTTTCTTCACAGTTGGGGTGGGTAGAAGTCTGAATTCAGGGCACTGGCTACAGAGAAGGGTTTGAGGGAGGATCAAAGCCTTCAAGGTTTTCAGTTCCTGTGGCGCCAGCATCCTTGGTTCTTTGATTCCTTGATGGCTTGGTCTTATCTTCACATGGCATCTGGCCCCTGATATTCTCTTTCGTGCTCACTTCAGTGTCTAATCTGCAGTTTTTGTAGTTCAGAAATTAGAATAGATCTAGGGCACACCCTAATAAAGCGATGGAACCTCTTTCATAAAACAGAGGAGTTCCTGGTGTCAACTAGGATTCATCCACAGGTGTACCCCTGTTGCCAGCCTGTCTGTCCTGACTCGTACTGACCCTATGGGGCGGGGCAGAACTTCCTCATAGTTTCTTCAAAGCCATAAACGGTTAAGGAAACAGGCTACCACATCTTTCTCCCCCAGATGAGTTGGTGAGCTCAAACTGTCGGCCTTACCGGTAGCAGCCAAGCAGTCTAACTCCAATGCCACCATTCCAACTAGTGTTTTGGAAGAGGACACAATTCAATCCACAGCAGGCAATAGCTACTGAAACTGAACGTAAATATCTTTGTAACATGACCATTTCACCCCTAGGTGAAACACACACATATATCTACAGGAGACATGTCTATGATTACGTGGGGAGCCCTGGTGGTCTAGTGGTAAAGATGGCACTGCCAACCCAAAGACATAGGTTCAATTCTACCAGCATCCCTGTAAGACAGATTTTTAGTCAGCTCCCATGCGATTCACTATCTCTGAAAATCCCCGGAAGGTCAGCTATTAAGTTTCTTCTTACTTAATAGTACATATAACAACATTATCTATAGCACTATACCTCATAACAGCCCCAAACTGAAAAGGACTCTTAATGTCTTTTATCAGGAAATTATACACTGCAATATCTTCACACTGTAGACTAGTAAAACAGAATAACATCACAAATGTTGGGGGAAAAAAGCTAAACTCTAAATAATACTCTGGTATGTAATTCCATTTCTACAAAGTGAAAGCTGATAAATTAATCTACGGTACATGCTTTGTTGGTGTGATCCATGGAGAGTTTGTGCTGATAACTCAAAGGCCATGTCCCTAGCAGTTCAAATCCTCCACCCACTCCTGCAGGGGAGAAGGATGGGTGTCCTCCTGTGCAGTCGTCAGCCTCAGAGAACCAGGAGAAGGTCAGCTGTGAGTCAGTTCTAACTCAGTGATAATGTAGAGGATGAAATCGACAAGGATGGAGCATCAGAGACCTTGGGGGAGCTAGTTACGAACCTACTTCATGAATTGGGGATTGGATATATGCAGATTTTCATTTTACGATGATTAATCAAGTCGTACACTATGGTATGTTATATTTCGAAATGATCGTTCAAAAGAAACAATCCTATCTCAATGTAGAAGGCAGCCTGAGTAGTCTGGGAAGGCCATTCTGAACCAGACCAGTCTGGAGACCTATCTTTTGCCATCAGCATGTAAAGTAGGTGTCGTTCTGTTCATGTGTAAGAGACAAGGCTGCCATCTCATCTAAAGGTGACATCCAGCCACGCAAACTGGGATCAGGAAGGAAGCCGTGGAGACGCAAACTATATCCCTGTTTTCCCTGCTTCATTACAGATAAAGTTACATTGTATCTATAATCAACTAGTCAGAGAGTAGATAGAGGCAAGTCTTACTCATCTAGTCTAGAAATGCGTTTATTTAGATACGAAATATACTGTTGTGGATGCTGTTGCGTGACTGGAACTCATAGTGCACTTCATTTGCACTGTCATTCTGTCTCGCTCTAATCTACTGTTACAGTCCCTGTGTCAATCTGTCTCATTGCGGGTCTTCCTCTCTTTTGCTGACCCTTCTACTTTTCCAAGCACGGCGTCTCTCTCCAAGGTCTGCTTCTTGAAAGTAAGCCCAGAGTAAATGAGACTGAGTTTCACCATCTTCATCTTTGTGGAACTGAGGAGGGGAAACAAACAAACAAACCACCAAAGCAAGCAAGTAAGATTTGCTGTTGTTGTTGTTATGTGCCATTGAGTCGCCTGCACTAAATACAGTCATATAAACATAGAAACGTTTTCAAATGATGGCTGAGTGAAATGAGATCTGAGTCGCCACTGGTTTATCACAGATTTACTTCTGTTGGAAAGTGTTTTATAGGAGAGTGGTGAAGAACAAAACACAGCAAGGTAGGTAAAAAAATATTAGCACATTTTCATTCTAAGAAAGAAATCTTAAAGTCTTGTTTTTAGTTAATAACTGAAATCCTTTTTATGTCTTAAGCCCTGTGCCCAGGAACAGCAACTGTTTTAATATCACTATATTTTTAAATCACATAAATGGATTAATTCTTGCTCCCATTTCTAAGCATTTTGTTGGTAAAACAGTACCTGTGTTTTCTGGTGCCTAAATAAAAAAAAATTTTAAAAAAAGTCACAAAACACCAACCTGTTAAAAGGTAACATAATACCTACCAGCCATCCACTAGAATCAACAATGGTGGCCATATTTTATTTCACCTTTTTGATTCTGAAAACTAAAGAAAAGAATTGATGCAGAAGTGGGGAGTGCTGGGGATTTCCAGAATGAGCTGTACACTATCCAGTAAAAGTATTTTCATAGAAACCTGTGATTCCTGTATATACATAATGAATGTGCTTTCTTTTTCTCCAGGATAAAGAAAACTGTTAGATTCCTTTTTTAAAAATTTAAAATGAGAAATATTTGCTTTAATAGATATGAATGCAACTATAGTTTACAAAACATTTTACACTGATTACACAGAACCACAGTTTCACTGTCCAGGTGTTCACAAATGTCTCAGCAACTCTACCCATTGTTGTCGAATCAGAACCGACACATAGCTGACCCTCCAGTGGGTTCCTGAGGCGACACATCTCAGGAAGGGAAGTTGCCCTTCTTTCTCTAATGGAAGAGCTGGTCGATTTGAACCGCGTACCTTTGAGTTGGCAGTGCAACTCTTACTAGGTCACCAAGTCTCTTAAATCATAAACAGCGTTAAAACCAGTTGCCATAAATGAGTAGCAGCCACTTTTGTTATAATGTGTGCTTTTTCACTTAAAAAGCTCGGAAAGCATCCCTATTTGTCATAAGAATGCAATTTGTGCAGAAAAATGATACCCTCAAGTAAATGTTAGTCAAATTTGTTAATAATAAGTGAATGTCTACAGCAATATTTATAAAAGATGGGACTTATTTGAGACATGCTGATTTGTTGTTAATAGAATCTTTAAAGAACAAATAAAACAAACCCCACAAAAGCCACACAACTTCCTAGCCGCATCGAATCGGAACCAACTCCCGGTTGGCCCTCCACTCGGTCAACCTGTGAATCTCATGGAGGGCAATTGTCCATCTTTATCTCAAGGACCAGCAATAAGGTGTGGCCTTTGGGGTAGCCTGTCAGACAGAGGTATCTTCATAAAATAATCCTCACAGAGTAAAACATGAATTTAGGACATGTGATGTGTTAAGGTGGGCACTTACTTCACTGTTGAAAAAGTGTCCCACACTCGCTCACTCACCTCTGGGGCTTTCCAAGCAGAAGTCTTACGGCCCCGAATCCTTTTTTGAAAATAGAAGGGGGCATATTGGAGATGTGCCAGGTAGAAGCCTTGGTATTTCTCACCAACACCACAGTGAAAGTACCCTCCCCCACAACTCAGTTCCTTTTACAAAAATCACAGTCTTATCCAGTTTTTATAATCATTGCGTTTTCCAGAAAGACTTTGAAATGAATCTTTTCATTTTGAAGGATTGGCATAAAGCTGCTTCCTAGAAGACCAGAGATCAAAGATGTTCCAGACACTCAGTTTTGCAAATCGCTGGGCCATCACCCTCATCGCTAAAACCCCAGCGTCTCTAGCATCTTCATCTCTAACATCAACCAGGCTGCCAGCTCCCATGTGTTCTCTCTAGGATTTGCATTCTGTGATTCATGGCGATGGCTTACAAGCCGCACTTACAGTTAAGGCAAAAAGACATGTTGTCAGAAGAGGCCCGTCCTTGGAAAAAGGAAGAAGACATCATGCTGGCAAAGGCAGAGGGTCAGAGAAAGAGAAGAAGACTCACAACATCATGGACTGACACAGTGGCTCTAACAGCCAGGACAGGGCGGGGTGCACACCTACTGTTCAGAAGGGCCCTGCCAGCCATAGTCAACTCACTGCACCAAACAACAACAGCAAGGGAAAATAACAGGAAATAAGGGATCAGGATGGACTTGGAAGTTAAGGAACTCTGTAGGACAGAAGTTCTCCACCCATCCAGTGTCTCCTCACCCTTGATGCCTTCTGGGGGCTCTTCTTGGGAAGTGTCAGAACCCATAGCCTCATGGGTTGGCAGGCTCCACCATAGGTCATCTTGCTTCATCCTCTGAGTTATAGTCCAGCCCCCTCCTCCCCACACCCTGTTGTCTCCCAAACTTCGAAGGATAGGAAAGATTTCATACACCTTATTTGTGTGATCCGTCACCAGCAGGGTTTTGCTCTGCTGTATGTAGGGTGGCTGTGAGTCAACGGATTCCCGTGTCCTTGTGAGGTCCCCACAGCCAGCGCTCAGCTCCTCTTGATGGCCGCAGCACCTCACTTGCATAGTCTCTTGTCCTCATCTGGTGGCTTTACGAGCAGTGTGGGTAGAAGGGTCCTGATTAAGTCACTCACAGCACTGCAGGCCACCCTGGGCTCCTGTATCTACCGACCTGTTCCTATCTCAGTGATTGACTTCCTCCAAGCATTTAACCAATCCAAATGGCCATTGGCAATTGGGCCTTCAGTAGGGCTAAGAGGTCTGCAGGTGAGGTTGCCCAGGTACCAGCCACTCAGATCCGCTGCAGGTGTCCCTGTGAGCCGGCCAGGTGCTCCCAAGGTCACCCAGCTCTACCCTCTCTGCAGAGTCTCTAATACAATTTTACTAACAGAAGCGTATTTCTTTGCTCCTGAGATGTTAGCAAGATATTACATTCCCCCCATGGCCTAACTCCATTAACTGTTCTTCCTCCATCTTTCCATTTCTCGTTTCTATTTACTCAAACTTTCCCACACTGGGAAGAGTTCCCACATCCGGTGTGCTGGTCCAGAATGCTTGGAGCAAGACCAGTCTGGTCTGTTTCGTTCTCAGTCCACTCCCACTCATGGTGGGTGGAGTTCCAGCAGCACCACACCGGTGTGTTCTCCCCACCTCCAGGCAATATGACATTATTCATGACCAGCCTCAGATTTGCCTGATGTCCCACTGGGCCTCAGGGATTCTAAGGCACAGACTCAGCAGTCTAGGTGCAGTCTCTGGCTTGGGGATGACGTCTCCTCGCCCCTGCAGCTGCGTTCCTGATCCTCAGATCAAAGCATCCAGCAGGAGAGAACCTGGGGTGATAAGAGTTATACTGTGATGCCTGTGTCTTTCTCTACTCCCCCCCTACCCCCGTTCCTAGAATCCCCAGAGAAGCACAGGGACGTATTCAGTGATGATGCCCCCCAATGTGGAGTGTGAGCACACACTCGTGAAGGCATTCGAGACAGCCCTCCATGGCTTTGTTTCTGCACGCACGCTCATTTTAGATAACAAGTGCTTCAGTTGCCCATTGCAATTACCTACCAAATCAATGCTGAAGTTGGTAGGCAACAAACTGTGCGCCTGTAATGTTTGGCCTCTTGTTTCACTCTGTGAGCTGTTAAGTGAATGTATTCTTTGTTCTGATGAAATAAACCAGAGCTTCCTCAGTGGCCCAAAGTGGTATTGTTGTTGTCGATTGCCTTTGAGTCAAACACGACTCATAGCAACCCTATGGACAAAAAGCCTGAAGCCCCTCTACAACTATCGACATTTATCAAAGTTTGTAGAGTTTCTGGAGTCAAGTTTTTTGGGAAGTGGATGCCACTCCTGCTTCCAAACCTGTCAATATGTCAAATTGTTATAGTTTCTTTTATTCCAGATGAAACTTTGCGCATCTGTGTCCTTAAGCAAATTTCAGTCCAGAGCAAGCATCAGACGGCAACTGATGGTATCAAACATCATCCCTTCGGTTCAGTCACTTTCATCCCTGGCTCTCTCATTCCAGGACGCTACAGCCTAGGCCACCAGGCACTAACTTTAGGATCAGAAATACACACGACTCCCTGCACTTCAGATTGACTGTTGTGTTCTCTCCCGACCCCCTGCTTTGTGGGCTCCATCAATGGATGTCAATGGCGCATGTCCAGACTCACTCTGTCTCTTCACTGTCGCACCGACCTCACTTCCACTCACTAAGAGGACCCAGATGGTCACTGTCCACTCCCTGACTCCCTTTAACCTCCAGGCCCAGAAGGGGCTGGTTCTGCTGATGAGCACTGGCCTTTCCTGCCGCGATGTATTCCATGGCAAACAGCTTGCTGGAAATTCATAAAGCAAAACAGCCCTATTTTTTCCTGCAGGTCCTTCCTTCAAAAGCACTCTTCCTGTTCTCTCAGCAGTTCAGGGTGGGTCTGCATTTCTTTACAAATGCAAATTTCCTGACTGGAAAGAATCTGGTTGGAGAGCAGATTTTTTCAACTTAAGCCCCCAATACTGCACTCTCCATGAAACCCCTTGATTTCAGGTAAATTCTCATGCATAGAGAGCATATGGGACAAAATAGAACTGTAGATCTTTACAGAACACTGGCCCCTCCTTCTCCCGCACAGCCGCTGTTAGCTGAGCACTTACCAGTGGCCCCACCAGGGCGTCTGCACAGCCCTTGTTTGTTTGAGGCAAATCCTGGTTCTCCTTTTAGTACACCCAACCAAGTACTGGCCGAAGGCAATCTATACGCTGCCTGTAATAGGTCCCACCCAGGAGCCATTCCCACCCCGCATTTAGATTTCACAACACAAGGAGGAGAAACATTCCCGATCCACGATCCACGGCACATGCAGATGAACACATAAGGTTTCCTGTTAGCATTCCGGGTTCTCCACACCTTGACTGTCTCAAGGCGTGTGCGTACAGCCTTGGGCCTCTGTCAGGTATCTTGGTGAATGGACCTGACTTTGGCTCCCAGCCACTCTGAACTCACTGTGGTTCAGTAGTTCTGACTCGTAGTGACCTTCCAGTGGGTTCTATGACTGCCCCTCTTTCTCCTGTGGAGAAGCTGGTGGATTCAAACTGACCAGAAAAGTTCAGCCCTGCTCCCTCCCTCTCTCTCCCTCCTCTCTTCTTACTCTCCCTC
>NW_006399868.1:2753320-2755212 GCF_000299155.1 Elephantulus edwardii
TTTGCACCACAGCTTGCTATAGACTGCACTAACCCATACCTGACCCTCCTGCCAGTTTTCAGAGGCAGTAAATCACACAGGAGGAGATTGTGCATCCATGATCCCTTGGAACATGGATGGGATTGAGTCACATACCTTAGGGTTGGCAATGCAACTCCTTACCACTAAGCCACCCAGGTTCCCTCTAGATCTTCTCTAGAAGAGGCTTTTCTCCCCTTCACTCCAGGATAGCATCTCTTACTTCGCTTTCGGCCATTACAAATAACAACCAAAATAGCCACCTAAGATTCCAAAGTGTCACTTTCCACACCTTCTTCCTTTGACAAAGTGCATGAATTGGGAGCTATCACGGTGTATTCTGCTTGTGACGCTGACATAAAAATGTGTTGGTTGCTGCATTCTATCTCCTCTGACTAGTAGGACAGTAGGAATCACTGTCACCATCACCTGCCCAAGGCTGATCCCAGGAGGCAGACGGCAGACACACTCCTCCCACCTCCGTCTCACTGCTCCTGTCTCCACACTGCAGGGTGCAGTAAGCTAGGTAACTGGTTTTTAAAATGCATACATAGGACCACTCCTGTACTGCCTACATTTAGACTTTTAATATGCACATGCCAAGTTTAGATTGTTGTTGTTATTAGATGTTGATGAGTCCAGTACAACTGTCATTTAAAATGAGGGAGAGCTCTAGTGGCTTAGTGGTAAAATAAGGAGTTGTACTACCAACTCAAAGGTACATGGATCGAATCCATAAGCAGCCCTAAGGGAGCAGGATGTCCCCTCCTGTGGGATTTACTGGCTCAGAAAACCTGCAGGAGGGTCAGCTCTGAGTTGGTTCCAACTCATAAAAGTACATAACAACAGCAACCTAAAACGAAGGCTGACGTTCTCCTTAAAAGTAAGCAATAGAGAAACTTAAAAAATAAAGTTACTCTTTTTCTCTTTTGCAGTTTCACTTGATGTGAGAAATGTTCTTAGTAGAGGCAGGAGTGGAGATTCTAGATTCAGCTTAAATCCCAGCCTTGAGGACACCAGGGCCACCTGGCTTAGTAATGTTCACAAGACAGTTCTACCTCTTACTTTGGTGAGTAGTAATTAGAGACTTAAAACATCCGAGGGGTAACTGTTTGTCTCTCCTTCACCAGAACAAAAAAAGGGGGGACCCTAATTGTTGGACCAAAATAATTAGTCCAAAGGAAGTCTCATGAAAACCTCAACTTCCAAGATCAGAGCATCAGGATGGTGCCCAACTACCACCAGACCTCTCTACGTTCACAGAAAAATATCCTGCGTAAAGTGGAGGGGAATGTGAACCAAAACCAAAAAGAAGAAGAAGACAGCCACACTGCCTGGTCTAACGGAGAACAGTAGAGCCCCTGGGACTTGGGCCGTTTATCACCTTTCGAATCTTGGAAAAGACTCACCTCCCAGGCTCAACTATCAACCTAACAACAGACAGAACTATGAGGTGACGTCAAGGAAGCCAAAAGAGCAGCATTTATCCAAAGATAAAACCCTGAAGGCAGTGAGAATTACAGGGACCAACAACCTCTGAAAGAAAGGAAATTCTAAAAGCTAGGGTAAAAACAAATGCAACGGAAAACACAAAAACAGTTGAGAAACTATCCAACGGAAAACACAAAAACAGTTGAAACTATCCACAAGACCAGGAGTGGCCAGGCAAGAAATGAAAAATAAAGGCACAGAGAGACCAAATAAACACAAAACAAAGAGCAAAATAAATACACCATCATATCTTGTTCACACGAGATATAAATGGTCTACACTCTCAGATTCAAACCTAGAGTTGCTGTAATCAAGGATGCTTTGGGCAGAATATTAAATGATCCAGGAAGTATTAAAAGAAGATGGAAGGAATATACTGAGTC
>NW_006399868.1:2756642-2759870 GCF_000299155.1 Elephantulus edwardii
CGGGATGGGTGTGTCAGAGGCGGTGCAGGATAGAGCAGGGTTTAGAGCTGTTGTGCATAGGGTCGCTATGAGTCGGAAACGACTCGACCGCACATAACAACAACAACACTCTCAGAGAAAAAGGCAGAGATTTTAAATCTGAAAAAAAAACCCAGCAAAAAGCCCATACACCAAAACAATCCACCCCCAAAAGCCAGACTCCACTATGTGCTGTCACTTAAAGCAGAGCTGTTAACCAAACCCAGATCACCGCCATTGAGTCAACTCTTATTTTTAGTAATCTCATGTCTTGTGTGGTGGAATTGACCCACATGTTTTTCTTGGCTGTAATTTTTACATATTTTTCCTTGGTCGGGGTCATATCTTTCACCATCTGTCTGGACTGATTGGCAGCATCATGATAGATGACAAAGAAAATAAGATTGTTAACAGCTTTGGTTTGCTTGGCTCCACAATCAACACTCTTGGTACCAGCAGCCAGGAAATCAAGAGATGAATTGGTTTGGAAAACTCAGCTGTCAGGGACCTCTCCAGAGTACTGAGGAGCAACAACGTCAGTCTCGAGACTAAGGTGCGCCTGATCCAGGCCATAGTCTTCCAATTTCTTGCTATGCATAAAAAAAAAAAACACACAAAAAACCTGGACAATAAAGAAAGAAAACAAACAAAAACCTAGACAATGACTAGAGAGGATAGAAACAGAATTTATGCCATTGAGCTGTGATGCTGGAGAAGAGTATTGAATATACCATGGACTGCCAGGTGAACAAACAGATTCGTCCTGGAGAGGGTGAGACAAGGCTATTGCTGTGAGGCAAGGATTCTGAGGCTTTGTCTGACATACTTTGAGCATATTGCAAGGCAGGACCAGTCCTGGGAGAGGGCCATTATGCTTGGAAGGGTGGAGGGACAGCAAAAGAGAGGAAAACCCTCAATGAGATGGATTGGTTCAGTGATTGCGGTAATGGGGGTAGGTTTATCAGAGACAGTAAGGTTGGCACAGGATCGAACAGATTTCAGGGCTATTGTACGTATGGTTGCTATGAGTCACAGGTAACTTGATGGCATATAACAACAACAACATGCTGAACAAACAATCTGAGAAGCTGGACTACATAAAGAAGAATGTGGCATCAAGATGGGAGGAAGACTCATCTACAATCTAATGTGTAGGTAACTCAACCTTGTTTGTCAAAAGTGAAGAGGACCTGAGGCTCCCACTAAACAAGAAAAATTGTTATACACACACACACACACACACACACACACACACACACACACACACACTATGGATTGTGGTCTTCAGTGTGGATTTTACCTCAACCTCAAGAAAAACAGCATTTCTCACAAAAGGTCCAATAAGCAACATCAGGATAGATGGAGAAAAGACTGAAAGCATCAAGGATTTAATTTTTCTTGAATCCTCAATCAACACTCATGGAAGCAGCAATGAAGAAATCAAAAGACATACCGCACTGGGCAAAGATGCTGCCAAGGACAGCTTTAAAATGATGAAGAGCAAGGATGCCACTTTAAAGACTAAAGTGTGCCTGACTCGAGCCATGCTGTATTCACTTGCTTCATACACATGTGAAAGTTGGACGGTGAATTAGAAGATCAAAGAATTGATGCCTTTGATGTGCCTTTTGATGACTTTGAACTGTGTGGTGCCAGCAAAGAACACTCCCCACATATGCCATGGCCTAAATAACAAATCTGGTTTCATTTTCAATTGAACTTGTAATTAATGTCAATGGAAACAGGTGTCAAGAAGTCACTGATGTTTTGCACTAGGAAATTAGGTGAGAAAGCCCTCGGAAGGTGTTCAGAGGTACAGGTATCGAGCTGAGGACAAGCTGACCCTGACTCGACCATGCTCTCCTCATCCTCAGGGGAAAGATGGACAATAGACATGAAAGATGAAGGACTGATGCATTTTAATGACAGTGTTAGTGAAGAATATTGAATAAACCATGGCCTTCCCGAAGAATGAACACATCAGTCTTGGAAAAAGTATAGTCAGATTGCTCCTGAGGAGTGATGATGGTGAAATCTTGTCTCCCTTTGGACATGTTATAGGGAGGGACCAATCCTTAGAGAAGCACATCGTACTCGGTAAGGGGGAGAGACAGCAGAAACCAGGAAGATCCTCAGTGAAATGGATTGACACAGTTGGTGCAAAAAGGGCTCAGGCAGAACAACCACTGGCCTCTTCAAAGAGGAGGAGGCAGGGTTGGGCAGTGTTTTGTTCTGTTGTCCTGAGGGGTCACTAAGGGTCAGAATCAACTCAATGGCACCTGACAGCAACATTCTTTATGGAAGCGGATCACCTGGGTCTTTCTTCCACGTTGTCCCTGGATGAGTTAGAACTGACAGGTCAGTAGGTTAATGGACGGGACAAACCATCTGTGCCAACAGAGACCTAAGTCCACATGTTGCGTGCTGTGGGATCAGAACCGACTCATAGCTGACTCTCCAGTGGGTTGTTCACAGGCTGTAAATCGTCTGGGAGGAGATAACTCATCCCCGCAGCTGGTGGATTCAAACTGCTTGCCTTTGGATTTGCAGCACAACTCCTTACCTCTTGGTCAAGGATAAAATCTGCACACTATTGACAAGAAGGATGACCCAGTGGCCAAGTGGGTAAAGAGCTGCCTGCTAACTCAAAGGTAAGTGGTTCGAACCCACCAGCTGCTCCGTGGGAGAATGATGGACAATCTCCTCCCCCGTGATTAACTGCCTCAGAAAACCCCTCAGAGGGTCAGCTTTGGATCAGTTCCCAGGGGATGGTACGTAACCACACAACTCCAACAACAGATGCTGTTCCCGTTCATTCAGGGTGGTGGTGAACCACCACGTCTGGAATGGCTGAGCGCGCTCCAGGTGGGCGCACAGAAACCAGGCGCTGGGCTGTCCTCCTCTAGGGAGTGGTCCAGGAGTCCCCGGGTGCAGGCTGGGGCTGGGGCTGCGTGGGAACCGAAGGACCAAGTTTGGGAAGCTCAGGGCCAATATGCGCGCGCGGGACCCGAGCCGCCCTCGGCAGACGGTCGGACTCAGGCGGCCTCCAAGCGGAAAGCGCTTCCCAGGTCTCTCCGCATCCTCTCCTGGTGGCCCCTCCAGGCTCTGCGCCCTGGAAGCCAGGGAAGCAGCAGTCACACCACCTGCGGGCGGCGCAGGAACAGGTGCGGGCGAGGCGGGGCGTGGTGGGGTGAGGCCGGCAGAGGGGTG
>NW_006399868.1:2760159-2810783 GCF_000299155.1 Elephantulus edwardii
CGTGCTGCTCGCCCCGCTGCAGGTAAGAGGGCGGCCGCGCCCCGCGTCGTTCCCTGGGGACCGGGAGCCCTCGCCGCGCACGCTCTCCCGGTGCCCCCTTCCCGGGCGCTGGTGGCTGAGAGCTCTGGCCCCTCTGCCTCCCAAGAGGTTCAGGCTGGGGACTCGGGGAGTGAACCCTGGGGCGGCCTGTGGCCGCAGGAGCTGGACCGTGGAAAGAGGGGTCCGGCTTATGGAGGGAGTGGGGCGCAGGAGCCCCCGTCCTTGGGCACGGACTCATGCCAGAGCCCCGTCGCTCTCTGGCTTTGGCGATACCCCTTACTCTCCAGACACGTGAGCGCTGGGCTCTGCAGAGAGGAATGGAGGCGGCAGGGGGGCCACGCTGGCCGCGCGTCCTGGTGCGGGCTCCGACCCACCGACCCGAAGGGACGCAGGTAGTGCCCCTAACTCGGCCAACACACCCTCTCTGGTCTCAGTTTCCCTCTCATAGGACTAATTATCTCGTCACTGAGGGGTTTTGAGCTGCAGGGAAACCAAAGTTGAAAGTTGATTCTGAAAAGTTGACAATTTTCAATTAAGTCTCCTCGTTTATCGTCGCTTCTCCCACAATTTGAGGTCCAACCTAGAATAATAGTCCCCTCTCTGAGATCCCTGGACGCTGTCAGGACGAAGTAGGCTTTTCTTTGCAGTGGGAGAAGCAGAGGTGGGTTATGTGGCTTCATGCTCAGTGCCCAGGCAGGGACGGAGGCCAGCGCGCGGCCACCGAGCGCCCGTTTCATCAAGCTGCACCCAGTGCCTAGTGGGAACATCGTGCGCCTGGGCGCGGGTGGGGCCGGCTGCAGCCCCCAGCCCCTGATCCCCACCCGAGAGCGCCCTGCCTCGTCTGCCCGCCAACCGGGTGCACTTGGCCCAGAACCCCACCTGGCGCGCCACCAAGAAATTAAGCCCCCTGCGCTCCAGTGGTAATGCGCGCGCGTGGTGACCCTCCAGGTATCCGAGGCTGGCGATCTGTAGGGGAGGAGACTGCCTGGTCTTCTGAGCTGAGTAGCTGGTGGATTCAGATCACCTGCCTTTTCTATAAAGCTCCTTCGCAGCTTGCGAAGGCTGATAAAACCCCAGCGAGTCTAGAGGCTGGAGGGTGCGGATGCCAGTGTCTTTTCACAGATTTGTTGTCATCCAGCTCTTGAAGAGATTTCCTTAGCAGCCCACTCGGTGCAGTTGCAAAGATAATAATGGCCTCGCAGGACAGAGCCCTGAGGCCCTGCTTGCGCAGTGGTTAAAGCATTTGAACGCTATGCTAAGGGAAAGGTCAGTGGACTGGCCAGCCACTCCATAATGAGGCAGTCTGGTTCAGTAAAGATTATAGCCGGAATGCCCTCTGGGACCACTCAACTCTGACCCCTCTCACCCCCAGACGCCTCCGGCTACTGTGTGGTTTGAGGCCAAGCAGCGGTGTTGGGAACTCAGCGCAACAACCACCACAAAAACCTTTTACATTGGATAGTTCCTCAGGAAAAGTGTGAATGCTTGGTTTCAGATTGACCCTTGGGGAAATTTCGCTCAGCCTCTCTCCAACACTTGGGGAGGAGTTGTGTCGAGGGTGGAAAGGCCAGGGAAGCCGCCCTAGGATTAAAGTCTGGACAGACGTGATAGAATATTGCAGAGGGGAAATGAAGACTTAATCTGTGCTGTTCCCCCCTTCCCCCTAATTTTGTCTCTTAGAATGCCAGGGGAAACATAAAAGTGGGGAAATGAATGGAATTTTTTGCCTTAGACACTTGAGATGCTTAATAAGTACAGCAGGTTGGACAAGGCACTGCCTTGCTTGAACTGAAGGACCAGGCTGTGGAGAAAAGCCAGCCACCTGGGAAGAGCCTGCCTGGCTGTGTGGAATGGGCCTGCATTTCCCACTGGGTTGCTGTGACTCATAGTGGACTTGACGGCGATAAATTACGGTCATTGCAAAAAACTACACTACAGGAGACCCTCCACTGGGTTTCCGAAGCTATAAATCTTTAAGGGAGGGGACTGCCCCCCTTTCTCCCTCATAGTGACTAGTGTATTTGAACTTTCAACTTTTTAGTCAGCAGCCTGACACATTACATACTATGCTACCAGGGTGTACACTGTATGTTGTTGTTGTTGTTGTTATGTGCTGTTGAGTCAAAAGTGATTCATAGCTGGCCCTCCAGTGGGTTTTCAGAGGTGGTAGATCACGTGGGAGGAGATCGTCCATCTTTCCCCGAAGGAGCAACTGGTGGATTCGAAACACATGCTTTTGGGTCGGCAGTGCAGCTACAATAAACTCCCTTATACTATACGTTTGCTGGGAGGGAAAAAAGGCATTCTGCTCTGATATTAACAGCAAAAATATCAGAGCAGGTTTCTTTTTCAGAGAGCTTTCAACAAGTGCTATTTGTTCCTGTTTTGCCACAATGCCTTTTACTGATGTCCACTTTTAATAGCACCTAGACGGGAAACCTCTCCACTGGTCAGCTCCCCCTGGGTGGCACTTAGGTGCTCCTCTGCAGGTGTGAGTTTGCACCTCGCTGCCTAAGTGGGAACCCAGGAATCCTGAAAGGTGGCCCCACCTGCAGTGTTGCTTCAGCTGAGACAGGAGTAAGCATTCTGGGTGCTTAATTCCTGCACATTTGCGAGCCTACTTAATCTCGTGGTTCAAAAATTAGAAACTGCATTGGTGACTGTTTGATTCTCTTAGTGAGCACACACTGGGCATGGCCCGATGACCTTCTTGGAGAGGCTAGTGATTGTGCAAATTGGTGGCAAAAAAGCTTCTAGAAAGTGCTATTGTTGTGAACTGTTGAGTCAGAAGCAACCCATAGCTGACCCTCTGGGGAGTTTTCAGAGGCAGTTAATTGCACAGGAGGAGATGGCCCATCCCTCTTCCACGGAGCAGCTGGTGGATTCGAACTGCCTGCCTTCGGGATGGCAGCACAACTTCTTACCAGCAGGCCACCAGAGCTACCTAGAGAGCACAGTAAAATCTGTGAAAACAGGAAAACTGTGTAAGGCAGAAATCTGTCAGAGAAGGAAAAAGCAAATAATTCCCGTTCAAGAAATACAGCTGGATTTAGTGACTTCTGTATGGTATGAGATAGCTTCAAATGCTACTTTGGAAACATCTCTGCTCCTATCGGTGCACGCCTGGCTTTGTGAGGAAATTCCTTTTCAGACATAGTAAGAGCATTTGCAGGCAGAGGGCTACGTCTTGAGCTTAGAAAGGAAACTTAGAAGCATCCTGCTTCCATCCGGGGAACTGGTTTTGGACAGTCACTTGGATCTGGGTAATCTGAGCCTCGGGGACACTGCTGGTCATCAGGTGGTGCCTGAGTCACAGCAGCCGTCTGACAGAGTGGAGCTCGCTGGCCCAGGGCGTTCCCTCGCCTGTGATCTTAAGCGGTTCATGGTCGGGTCTCACTCCTGCAGGGCTGCTGGCTGCTGAGTGCTTATCTGTTGAGCCACCAGGGCTCCATTGTAAGCTGGTGCTGGTGGAGGAAACTGATGACGATGAAGGCACTGTGTCTCCAGGAGGCCGGGGTCTGGAGGGGAGCAGCCTTAACAATACACAGAGACCATAAGGGACGTACTGGGGCTGGGGGGTCGCACCAGAGTCTAGAGTTGAACAAACAGGAACTTTTGCAGGCAAGGCCTTTGAAAGTGGTCTTTGAAGGGTGGGGAAAAATGAAACTGAGATCCCGTAGGTGAAGCAAGGGAGCTTCCTAGAGAGAGAGAAGCCGGAGCTCTGGTGGTTTAGGGATAAGGAGCTGTGCTGCGAACCCAAAGGTTGAATGGTTTGAATCCACCAGCTGCTCCATAGGAGAAAGATGGGCAGTCCCCCCGAGTGTGATTTACAGACTCTGAAAACCTGCTTGCGGGTCAGCTCCAACTTGATGGCATGTGATACAGCAACAGGGAGGGAGAGGGATGGGTAGACGCTAGTGGTTTGGCCTTAACCTCCCCACCCACGGCTGTCTAGTCTTAACCACCTCACAGTGACAGGACGGGACAGCGCGGAATGGCCCGAGAGGTTCCAAGACGGTCCACCTTTCACCTGGAGCCTGCTTCCAACTGCTGACCCTTTGGTTAACAGCCCAATGCTTAATCCACTACACCACCTGGACCCCACAGCCTGGAGGAATCTTGCTTATAAAAAAAAAAGAAGAAGAAAAGAAAAGCAGCATGGTTTTATGGACTGAATTCAGGAAACACCACTGAAAGGAGCAATAAACATTTACAGTTTAAAGATTACCCTGCTCAGGTCTTTCTGAGGCGGTGAGGCAGGCTGATCTCTGGGACGGCCTGGGGGGCACCGCTGCAAGGAAATCCCCAAAGGTGGTGGGGCGCCCTTGCCCTCCTGCCCCCCCATCCTGGAGGTGAAGCATGGCTGTGGGGGGAGGACCAGGCACTAAGGCATTTCGTGGGCAGCAAATGCTGTGCATGCGCCCCTGTGACTTCCTCCCCCTCCTCCCACAGCAGGGCTGTGCACCAACACCTTCTGTGAGCTGATAAGGAAGCCTTTTGGGTTATCTACAGAAACCCTTACCCTGGGAAGGCTGAAACAATGAAGAGGTATCTGCAAAGGTCATAAATCAGGGTTTTATGAGGCCTTGGAAAGGGGACTTTCCATCCAGGCCCCCTGCCGAGTGTTGTCCCAGAGCCCCAGGCGGCCTGTGATCCATCCTGCGTGTTAGTGGCCCGTGGGAAAGGTGTCCTGGTCACCCTGGGTGATGGAGGCGCAAGGATGACCCCTGACCCCGAGGAGGGACGCACAGGAGGGTGGGGGGCCCGACACTCCCGCCTGCCCCCTCTGCCCTTCCGGCTGGGACCCTGTCTGCCAGTGGCTTCCCCTCCAGGCACCTGCGCTTTCTCTCCTTAAGCTTCTCCTGCATCACACCAGGGCCTTTGCAGAGTCTGCACTTGGAGAAGCACAGCTTAGAGCCGCAGCCTCCTTCGAGGCGGAGGAGGAGGATGAGCCGGGTCAGCCCGCGAGCCTCTGCCTCTGCGGTGGTGCCAGCGCACTGGGTTTGCGCCGAGTGGGTGGCGGAGCGCGTCTGCCCTGATTCAGGGCGCCCTGCGCTCTTCCTGCCGTGCACCTCCCCACCACCGCTGACTTCCCCTCTCTGCAGCGCCCATCACAGGCTGGGAGTGCTGTTCTCACGGCAGCAGCTTCCAACTACAAGGTGCTCCCCAGAAACAGCCCGAAAAAATGAGTCAGCAGTTTGCAGCTGGCTTTTCCGGCCAGTGGTGGTAGTGGCCCTCCATCAGCTCTGCCTGGTCCAGGCCAGGGCGCAGCACTAGCTACCGAGAATGGTAACGGAATGTGAATTAAAGGTGAGCATTTACATGTTCAGCACCTGTGTGCCCGGCTGAGGAGGGTGACAGGGCCCACCGCCTAGACTCGCATGGACAGGTCAGCCTAGGCAGGATCACTGCGCTTCCAATGGTGTTCTCACAGCGTGCTGGGCATGCAGGACGAAGAGGGCTGTCTCCCAGGAAGCGTCAGGAAGCCGGTTCGTCTTTTCTTTGCCCGCGTATCTGAATGAGCAACAAGGAGCGCCTGGAGAGGCAGGTGGCTGTGCTGTGTGGCCGGGGCAGCAGAAGGCGTTGCCTTTTCCAGGGAACTCTAAAAAGGATGGACACTGGTGGCCTAGTGGTAAGGAACTGTGCTGCCGACCCAAAGGCAGGTGGTTCAAATAAATCCACCAGGAGGAAAATGCGCAGTCTCTTCCTGTGCCATTTACTGCCTCTGAAAACATGCTGGAGGGTCAGCTATGAGTGGATTCTGACTCGACAGAACACAACAACAATAAGAGTATAGGAAAGAAGGAGCTTAGTAACACTAAGGTAGGTGCTCATCCCTAACTGAAAGGTTGATGGTTCTAATCCATCCGCAGCTGGTACACTCCTCTCATGAAGTTTCCCACATAGGAAACCTCTTCACGTGGGGTTCCTGTGAGTCAGAAGGGCTAGACTTAAACCGAGTAAGAACCCCAGACATGTTGGTGACAGGAAGGGGGAGACCAGCACCCAACACAAGCACAGCTGAGTTTTCTGTTGCTGCGTTGTGAGTGAGCTGAGGGAACATGGTCAGAGTTAACGGGTCTGGGGAAGGACATCAGGGTGGGGACAAGGGGCTGTCCAGGAGGCCATGCATGACCTTGGTTCAAAGAAGAGGTCATGAAGGCTGGAGTCAGATCTGCACAGCAGGGCTGTACCAGGTGTTGAAGACAAAGGATGTGGCTGGTGACCAAAAAAAAAAAAAAGGATGTGGTACATGTCAGGAGAAATTAGCTGACCATCGGGTTACATTTGTCACAGTTGACTAAGAGATTTCTGCTGAGGTCTAACTCCGAATGCTGGTCAGGTTCAAGTGCACAAGGACTTTTCTCCAAGCAGAGAAGAAGGAAGGAGGAAGCTTAGCTGTTGAATGGCAGCTTCTCTGTGCTCTTTCATGGGGAGAAGCCAGTGTCCCTCCAGCCACTGGGCACTGGGATGAGCAGGAAATGTGTGTGCTCTGGAATCTCGTGTTATTTCCTGGGGCAGAGGCAGCTGGGAACCGGAAGTGGAGGAGAGCAGTGGACTTCTAGCACTCATCCCTCCGGAGAAGCTGCCAGTGACCCGCAGGTGGTACCTGACCTGGGCCTGGAAGAGCCATTACACTGGAATCTACTCCCAGCCTGGAGGAGGGAGGGAGGGAGAGAGAGAGAGAGAAAGATGTCTTAGCGTTCAGTGACGGTCTATTCCTTACCCTCTGCTGAAAGGGCCACAAATGGGCGCCTTTCCCAGACAGATTGGTTTCTCATAGGTATTGTCTTGTCCTGTTGAGTCAGCTCGAACCCAGACTCTGTGTATAACAGACTGAAGCAGTGCTTTCCTCCGAGTCTGTTGTGCTGACGCCCATTGTTGCAGCCGTTGTCAGTCCATCTTGTTGAATGTCTTCCTTTTTTTCATTGACACTTTGCTAAGCGCAAACTGGTCCCTCTTGAAAACATGCCCAAGTACGTGAGCCAAAGTCTCATGATTCTCACTTCTTAGGAACATCTGGCTATACTCCTTCCAAGACTGAACGGTCTTCAGTATTTGTGTATTCAGTATTTGTTGCCAACACCACAGTTCAAAGACATCAGTTCCTTTTTGGTCTTTCATATCCACTCTCCAACTTTCTTGTGCATATGCAGGAATTAGGAATACTGTAGCATGGGTCAGGCAAACCTTAGTCTTTAAACTGGCATCATTGCTCTTTGCATTTTAAAGATGTCCTTGGCAGCAAATTTGCCCAATGCAAATTTGATATCTTTACTGCTGCTTCCATGGATATTAATTGTGGGCCCCAGGAAAAGGAAATCCTTGACAGCTTCAATCTTTTATCCATTTATCATGATGTTGTTTCTTGGTCCAGGTGTGAAAATTTTTATTTTCTTGATGTGATGGAGTGTAATAATCCATTCCAAAAACTATAGTTTCTAAGATTCATCAGTAAATGCTCCAAGTGGTCTTCATTTTTTGCATGCACTGTTGGTCATCTGCATGTCACAGGTTGTACATAGATCAAAAGTCAGATATTTCAAAGGAACAAGAGATACCGTATGGTTTAAAATCAGGAAAATTATGCAACAAGGTTGTGTCCTTTTGTGATACTTAGTACACTGAGAAGATAAGAAACTAGACTACGTAAAGATAAGAGAGACGTCAGAATTGGAGGAAGACTCATTTACAGCCTGTGGTATACAGATGACACAGCCTTGTTTGCTAGAAGTGGGAAGGATTTGAAACAGACTGATGAAATTGAGAACGACTACAGCCTTCAGTGTGGGTTGCATATCTCATAAAACAAAAACCCTTACAATTGGGTCAGTAAGCAAAATACTGATAAGTCGAACCAGTAAATTAAGCAACATATTGCATTGTGCAAAGCAAATGAGAAAGATCCCTTTAAAGTGTTCCAAAGCAAAGATGTCACTTTGAGGACAAATGTTTGTGCCTAACCCAAATCAAACCCAAACCATGGAGTTTTTAATCACCTCGTGTGCATGTGAAAGCTGGCCAGTGAATAAGGAAAAACAAGGAGTAACTGATGCCCTTTAACTGTGATATTGACAGAGACTATGGAGTGTACCGTGGACTAGCAGAACAGGGAGCTCTGGTGAGGAGTTGTGCTGCCACCCTAAAGGCTCGCAGTTCGAATCCACCAGCTGCCCTGTGGCAATCTCTTGGGCAATTTCCTTCCCCTGAAAAGCTGCCAGAGGTTCAGCTATGAGTCGTTTCTGACTGGATGGTACACAACAGCAATAACAGCAGCAGCAGAACAAATAAATCTGTCTTGAAGAAGGACAGCCTGGATGCTCCTTGGGGGTGAAGGTGGCATGAATCGGCTTCATGTCCTAGACGCAGGTTGCCCAGAGGGACCAGACAATCCTCAAAGAAATAGATCCATGCGGTGCTCACTGCAGTGCGCTCAAAGGGTTGTGAAGTCAGCACACGGCAAACCAGGGTTTTGTTCTGTTGTGCATAGATCTCGGTGAAACAGAACTGACTCGTTGTACCTAATCGCGACAATCACAGAGACTTTCTGTCAATCCTGCCATGTTCACATGGCAGAGATAATCCATTCCCAAGTGAGATTATGAGCACAGGCCCAGAGTTTAGGATTCACAGCACATTTTTTTTAAACAATTTGAGTTAATACTAAACTATAAACCAGAAATTGATGCACGCCAGGTAATCTGCTTGAGCGACTGTGAAGATGGAACAGGAATCTTAACCTCTGGGTGTGGTTGCTCGGACTGTGGGGTCCATTCTGACCCCTGGGGACCTTCTGTCAGGTTCATGAGCCTGTAAGTCTTGTTGGGAGGAGACTTGTTTGCGGGGAGCAGAGGTCGGATTCAATCCACTAGCCTTCTGCTTAGCGGTGCAACACATAACGCATGAAACCACCAGAGCTCCTTGTTTGTTAAAGGGATACAGCCCATTGCTTGCCTGTTTCCAAGATCATAGTTCATTTTATTATCTTTCTGGTCGAGGGGAGGGCTGGGTTACCTGTGTTTCTGGTAATCTCCTTCCAGAAAAACAAAACAAAACAAAACAAAACAAAACCAGAAAGGGAGAGGAGGCTCACCTAAAATTTTTGTTTCAGGTACAGCAGTCAGATTCAGACTTAGAGACTTTTAGAGACCACTCGCCACCACATGTAACCCACAGGGCATCTAGAGAACATAGTGGAGGGGCAGGCACACCTTCCTGTTTCTGTCAGGGAGGATTAAACCTTTTTATTACAAAGACACGCAGCTTTGGAAACCCATTGGGGGGTTGCTGTTGTTGTTAGGGGCTGTTGAGTCGAGTACGACTCATAGCAACCTGAAGAACAACAGATCTGAACCCTGTCCTCTCCTGTGCCATCCTCAACCATCTCTGACACACTCATTCCCATTGCTGCAATCACTGTGTCAATCCATCTTATTGAAGGTCTTCCTCTGTTTCACAGTCCCTCAATGTTCCCAAGTTTGATGTCCTTCTCCAATGAATAGCCTCTCCTAGCAGCAGGCCTGAAGTATGTGAGAAGAAGCTTTATCATCTTTGCCTCCAAAGAACACTCTGGCTTCACCTTGTCCAATATGTGTGTATTCTTTGGGTAGCCCATTGGATAGTCAGTACTTTTTCTCTAACAGCACAGTTCAAAGGCATCAATTCTTCTTCTATCATCCTTATTAATTGTCCAGCTCTCAGCAGCATAGAAAGTGATAGAAAAGATCCTGCAGAAAAGATGTGAATCAGGTGCACATTAGTCCCCAAACTGACATCATTGGAGGATTGAGTCAAACCCACTTGACAGCTGTGAGTTTGATTTTTGTTCCTGTTGTCATTTCAGTGTGTAAGGAGCTGGTTTAACCAGAAGGCTGGCTGTTCAAATCCACTATGAGCCCCTCAAGTAAAAAGAGTGACAGTCTGTCCTCATTGGCCATCCATTGCTTTTGAACCGATTCCAACTCACAGGGACCCTACAGGACAGTGTTGCTCAATCATTACTGCTGAACCCCCGTTGGGTTTCCGAGGCTCTAAATCACATGGAGGAGATTTTCTCCCTTGGAGGTGCTGGTGCATTCAAACAACCACCAGAGAGAGGCAGCCTTTGGGTTGGCTGTGTAATGCCCTATGGACAAGGCCACTAGGGAGGGAAGAGATGGTCCATGCTGGCAGCGAGAGTAGGTTGTTGCAGCCAGATGGCTCGTAGGGGACTCTTTGCTTATGGACCCAGACACTCAGTTTCCATGTTGAACAGAGGATCTTCAGCAGAACGAACATGCTTGCTCCCTCAGCATACTGCTTTGATAGGAATGGGCAAATCGAAGTTGACCATTTCAAAAGGGGGATGTGAGGTCATGAGGCACGACCTAGCTGGCTCACACACTCTCACGAAGCTAGTTAATAGTAAAATGATTGTGTTCCTGTTGTTGCTGTTTACCGAGTTGGAACCGACCCATAGCTGACCCTCCGGTGGGTTTTCAGAGGCAGTTAATCACACAAGAGGAGATTGCCCATCTTTCTTCCAGAAGCAGCTGAGGGATTCAAACCGAGTGCTTTCAGGATTGCAGCGCAGCTTCTTGCCACTAAGCCACCAGGTGATTGTAAGGGGAAAAAACTCCCACAATATAAATGAACAAAATAGAATGTAAAGTCAAGGCCATATAAAACATAATGTCCATGCATCAAATGTGATGTATATGAAAGATAAAAATATTAATGTTTTAAAAATGATTCTGCCCTACAGTGGCCTGTGGGGTGGTTGTATTCTGTCCCTCAGGGTCTCTGTGAGTCAGAATCAACCTGACAGCATCACCCAACAACCACATTTCTGTCTGTGATTGTCATTTCGACACCCAGGTCTTCCTCAGCGGTGCCACTCAGAGAAGCAGTATTTACCTTGGACTCTCCCTTTGTTTCTGCACATTTTCCCTGTGGAGTGGATGGCTTTTGCCCGAGAAGAGGTTCCCCCATGCTGTGCTCCCAGCTCCCCCTCCCCCGCTGCCCCCACTAGAAAATTCCCAGCCCCGCAGGGGTGCTGGCGTCCAGCTCAGCCCGAGGGAATGCGTGGTGGGCAGTGTCGGGGGCAGGAAGGACAGCCTGCACAAACGACCTTTTCCGTTGTCAGAGTAATAATAACTCAGTACATTTCCTGTTGAGTGTTGCGAGTACGAGAGCCACTTCCTCAAGGGGCCAGAAAATGGAAGACTTTCCATTAAAAATGGGGAAGAAAAACTCTTCTGTAGCTTTTGGTGACTGTTGAGGGCGAAGCGTGCCAGTGGGATGGCGGATGTGTGGTATCACGCAGGCGGTCAGCGCCTCAGGGGTTGTGACTTCTCAGCACGTCCTCCCACCTGGAGAGGGACCAAAGTCTCCAATTTACAAAGTATGCATGTGTTTTGCTAATGGAGTTGGCAGTTTAAGCGTGCTTAGTAACATAAGAAGGAGTGCTGGTGGCTTAGTGGAAAAAAATTGTGCTGCCAACCCGAAGGCACACGGTTCAAATCCAGGAGCTGCTCGGCAGGAGCGAGAGGAGCAGCTTCCTCCCGTGCAGTTTACTGTCTCTGCAAACCGGCTGGAGGGTCAGTGATGAGTCAGTTCCAGCTCCACAGCCAGCAGTGAGTGAGCAAATGACCCTGGCCTGAGGGTCCCTGTGATTTGAGAATGGCTTGACATCTGTAAGCAATTGATGGGGACAGACTACCAGTCTTTTTTACCCGAGAGGTTGCTCATAGGTGTGAACAATCAATCTTGGTTAAACCAGGGCTCCTTACACATTGATTAACAACATCCAAGAATAGAAACCGAGCTCAGGGCTGGCCAAGTGGCTTGGGCTCATGGCGACCCACCATTGGGTTTCGAAGTCCCATGGGAGGGTCAGCAGTGGCTCGGTTCTGACTCAACAAGAGTGTCATGTCTAAAGGAGACTTTCAAGGTTTCGGAGGGGGCCGCCCTCTCCCTTCTCTTCCAGGAGCTCGGGTGGGGGGGGGAGGGTATAGTGTGTTACATGTTGTGCTCGCAACCAGAAGGTCAGGAGTTTGAATCCACCAGCTGTCTTGTAGAAGAGCGAAGTGCTATCTTCTCCTATAATGATTCAGGACATTGGAAACCCTATAGAGAGTTGCTTTGAGTTGAAGCCCGCTGGTTCGGAGGTTTTGGTTTGGTTTTCTCTCACCTTTATACTCAAGATATTAAAAAAGCAAGAGGCCACCCAGAATGTCCATTGTAACTTAAAATAATTTCCAGTTTTGTTTTCTGACTTTCTTTTTTTAAAAAAACTTATTATGTGTGTGTGTGTGTGTGTGTGTGTGTGTGTGTGTGTGTGCGCGCGCGCGTGCGCGCGCGCGCACCATCAAATCAGATCTGACTGGTACAGGAGGAGATTTCTACTCCTTCTCCAGCAGAACATCTGGTGGATTTGAACTGTGCACCTCTGGGATTGCAGTGCAGCTTCTTGCCACGAGGCCACCAGATCTCCTGTTTTCTGACTTTCATTCCATCCCGACCCCCTCGCATTGCTCTTCCTGCTTGCTCTCGGTGACTCCTGTCTCCGTTCATTTTTCTTTTTTTACCCTTTCTGTCTCCTGAATTAATCCCTGGGCAAATCTGCTCCATTTAAAAGTTTAGTGCAGATTACACGCCTTGACCTTGATAACCTGCTTTATTGTTTACCACCCCTAAAGTTAGAATTTCGTCTCCTTCGCTTAAGGCATGTTATCAAGAAGAACTAGTCCCTGGGGCAGGTAAAGTTGGGGGCCAGTGAAAACAAGGGCACCCTCAGTGAGAGGGAATTTACATTGCTGCAGGGGTGGGCTGAGAGGTGGCAGGGTTAGGGTTAGGCACAGGACAGAAGTGAACAGGGTTTTGTTCTGTTACACACAGAGCTGCAGGGAGCCCAGGCTGACAAAAGGACAGGACAGCATCAGGAAGAAACCCTGCGGTGCAGACGGTTAATGCTGTGGACCCCATGGTTTAAGTTCACCAGAGACAACTGGACGAAGGACCTGGTGACCTGTGAAAAAGCAGCCATTAGAAACCCCACGGGGCGCAGTTCTGTTCTGACTAGCATGGGCGTCCGCGTATCACCGTGGACTCAGGCAGCTGATTTGAGGTTTTGGGGTTTGGGAAGGTCAGGACAATCTCTGTGGCAAACCTGGTCCCACATGGTGCAGTTGGACCCATTTCCTCATCGGCTTTTTAGCAAGGGGTGAATGTTGGCTGGAGAGTGACTTTATTTCAATGTTTCTGTTGCTGAAGAGTATTAGCTCACTGCTTCCCCTTCTCTGGGTTATTCATTCCAGTTCCTTTAACCTCTTTGTAGGCTTTTCCCCTTTGATAAATGCTTATTTTGCACTTACTGTTAAGCATCACATTTTGGAGGTCTTGATGTGAACCTGTGGCCTCGAGGAGCCTGTCATCTGGTAGGCACGAGGCCACTCTCCCCCTGTCCTCTGTGAAATTGTGTTGTTGTGTGCAGTCGAGTCAGAACTGGCTCAGAGCTGACCCTTCCGCCGGTTTTCTGAGGTGATAAATCACAGAGGAGGAGATTGCCTATCCTTCTGCTGCAGAGGAGCTGGTGGATTTGAACCTCATACCTTTGAGTTGGCAGTGCACTTCCTTACCTCTAAGTCATCAGAGCTCCCTGCAGTTGTGTTTGGGTGCCACTGACAGGCTGGGTGCCGCAGGGACATGGAGCGGGAAAGGTGTTTAGTTTTGAGAGTCACAGAGGATAAGAAGGAGTAAGCCTAGGACACAGGGATAAGCAGAAGTGGACATGAGGTGGTCAGGTTCCGGAACTGGAGCCCGTTGGCTCCCAGTACTGTGGGGTCTGAATCATGAAGGGTGGGAGATAAGCCTACACACCAAGGTTCTTGCATGTGGCCCCAGCATCAGTGTCTCCTGGGACCATGTTGGTCAGATGCTTGCCAGACCCACCAAAGTCGCAAAGTGGAGCAGCCCCAACTTCTCCAGGGACACGGACACATGTCAACGTTTGCAAGCCCAGGGAGTCTGTTAAATGGCTTTGAGCTCGGCTCTAACCTGATAATCTGATGTAACTACTCACTGCTATCCAGGTGACTCTGACTCAGGACCCCTCGAGGACAGAGTAGAACTGTCCCATAAGGTTTCCAAGGCTGTAACTTTTAAAACTGTGATTTAAATATATGTTTACAAAGCAAAGTTGTTGGTTCCCCCCCCTTCTAGTCTTACATTTTGTTTTTTCTTTCATTCTTACGATTTATACAAGATAAGAATGACATTCACATACTCTGGGCATGTTGCTAGGAGAGGTTAAAAAAAAAAGGGTGACTCTGGAGGACATCATGTTGAGTGAAATTTTGCACAGTGCCATTGTTGTAAAACAGGACTGACATCACGGTTGAGGGAAAACTGAGAAGGATGGGATCAATAATGTATACTGCATTGAAACAGATGAGAACTGTTTAAAACGGATATATGATTAGGTATTATTGCCATGACAGGAGTCCACAATGAAGGCTGCACAGTGGAGTACAGTTGGGGAGGAGAGAATGAAAGAATTTTTCTTTTACTTTTCAAAGAGAAGAGGGAATTGGTGAAGAGGGGTGGGCAGGGAGAAAAGTGCAACAGTGAATGAATGGCAATCTATAGTCTCCGTAAACATTTATTAAAATTAATAAAAAACAAAAAAAATTTCAAAAATTAGCCATTATAAAACCTTGTAAGTACAAGTTTGTGCTGACACATTTGGGTTGCCTTGAGTTGGTGTCAAGTTCATGGCAACTTTTAAAAGATTTATCATTAAAAAAAACCCACCCCACAAACCCCCGCCCCCCCGGAAGACTTATCCTAATAGCAGTGAATTTGGAGGCCCCCTCTTTGATCCTGTAGGGAGCTCTGGTAGGGCAGTCCCCAGGGCGCTGCACTGCCATTAACCCTAAGGTGGCACCTCTCTGGAGGTGTGAATCCCACCAGCAGCTCCAAGGAGGAAGAGGGACAGTCTTCTGTGCAATCTGCCATGGGAGTTCTTTGACCCAAAAGAAGCCTGGTGACAGGTAGTCAGACACTTAGCTGCTAAGTGAACCGGTCAGGGTTTGAACTCACCAGCGGCTCCATGCAGAAAGACAAGGTGTTGTGCTCCTGAAGCCTGCAGCCTTGGGACCCTGCGGGACAGCTCTGCCCCCTCCTGCAGGGTCTCTGTGAATCAGAGTGGCCTTGGTGGTGGTAGGGTTTTGTTCAACCCAAGAGACTTCTTTTGAGGTCAAATATATATAACAAAATTTGCTATTTTAACCATTTCCAAGAATACTTAAGTAACTTTATTGCATTCACAGTGATGTGCAGACATCACTATTTCCAAACTTCTCATCACCCCAAATAGAGTCTGTCCCATGGAACAACCCCCCTCCCTTCCTCCACCCCCAGAACTTCCTGTCCCAGTGTTTGGGCCCCTGTTGGGATGCGCCTCTGTGTGGCACACATTTCAGTGTTTCCATTGCCCACATTTTTCCAATTCCTTAAAAGCATCCCTTCAGGAGTCAGAGGAAAGCTCCGAGAGAGAGGATCAGTCAAAATGTGTGTGGCCTGTCGGTCACTGCTGGGCCTCAGGTTTCTGCTGGTGGGGGCAGGGAGCTGCCCCAGGGTTTGGGCAGAGGAGGGCACTATCTCATGATGCATGAGATCAGACCCCAGGACCTGGGTGTAAGACGTGACCGGTTGCCATCAGGTTGACTGTAATCATGGTGACCCACATATGTCGGGGTAGAACCGGGTTCCATGTGCTTGTCAATGAATGATTGGGGGCTTTTGGAAGCAATTCTTTAGACCTCTCTTCTAAAGTGCCTCTTCGGGGTGTCAAACTTCCTGCTTTTCTCTTAGCAGCCAAAAGAATATTTTTTCCCCTAGTACCCAGTTGTACATAGGGTTTTCAGAGGCCTGCTATTTCAGAAGTGGATGGCCAATCCTGCTTCCTAGTCTGTCTCAATCTGAATGTTCAGATTGAGAGAAGTATCAGACCAGCATTTTATAGAAAAAGTGAAAGGTATATCCCTTATTGTGGAGTTAACCATTAGTATCAGTGTTGTCCCTGCCTTTGGCACACGTGTCTTTACCCACTTATTTTTCCTGCTCCACCATCCACCAGGATACCCATCCATTTCTGCCCACTCCCTTCACATCTATCTCCCATTAACCAGCCCTTGATCTAATAGCTTATATATGAAGCTTCCTTGGCTTCTGTGATTCCAAACACATAAGCTGCTGGTAGTTTCTTATGTTGGGACCAGTGTCTCTGAAGTTTAGTGCAGGAGCAGAAGGCCCTCTATGAGGTGGATTGATTCAGTGACTGGGTTAATTGGGATGGGTGTGTCAGAGACAGTGCGATTGATAGGCACAGGATAGAGCAGGGTTTAGGACTGTTGTACATAGGGTCGCTGTGAGTCGCAAGCGACTCAACGGCACATAACAACAACAACAGTACCCAGTTGTTGTTGTCAACATAGAGATCCGTTGGCCCAGTGGACAGAAAGCGATGCTACCAAGCCAAAGGTGGGTGACTTTTAATCCACGGCCCTCAGGCCTGTTTTTCATTGTTTTGGTTCAAACATTCTAGGTCGTATAGCCCTGGTGTGTCCACTTGCTGTACAGAGGAAACTTGTGGATGCTGTGAAGCTGAACACTGTGACACTGATGTGTCAAATGCGATAACGATTACCCATGGTGGACAGTGTGTGATGGAGCTCCCCGGTTGAAACAAGCTTAGAAGCAGGAGTGGCATCCACTTCCGTAATAGCTTGACTCTGGAAACCCTATGAACCAGGAGAGAGGATGAAAGTCACGCAAGTGTTGAGGACTTTCGTTCATAGGGTTGCTATGATGAGTCACCTATGACTCGACGACACTTAACAACAACAACAACAACAGTACCCAGGGATGCCTATAAAGTATCCAGTTGTAGGCAGCATGGTTTTGACTCAGAGAGTCTGACTTCTGTTAGCTCCACAAAGGGGAACTGTCCCCATCAATAACATCCACAGTATGAAACAAATAGCTACGAGGTCAGACATGGCCTTCTGACCCACATCCTTTACTAATAACTAGGTTCAATGTTCACTGCAAATAGACTCACAAAGGCTACTTTCCTCTCAGTTGTGAATTTTATTAAGGAGATTAGGGGCTAAGGCAATGGATATAAAAGCCATTTTCAAAACTCTTAACACCACAACAGTCATTAAACATGACATTAGGTCTACAGCTGGAATCTCTGTCTGAAGCCTTACCCCATCAAATTCCAGTGGCCATGAGGTTGCAAAATTTAACTGGGAAACCATGAATCAGTGTCTCCTCCTAAAGCAGTGCCATGGTTAGGCACTTACCCTCTCACTTAAAGGTTGGCAGTTCTTACCCATCGGCCACTCCATGGGATACAGATGTGGCAGTCGGCTTCCACAAAGGCCCACAGCCTTACGAGCCAGCTCTGCTCTGCCCTGCAGTGTCCTAGGAGTCCCAGTTGACTACGGTGCCTGTGGGGTAGTTGTTTTCGGATGGGCTCAGGTTTTCTCTATCCTAGTTGGCATTTCTGTGATTTGGTCCTGCTTGTGTGTAACAAATGACCAAAGCACAGAGGGCACGTGGTCCCTTGTAGACTTGCTGGCCTGGTCCCCGGTCCCAGCAAGAGCAGTTTAATGTGGCCTCAGGATGGGGCTGCATCCAGAATGGGGCACCGTACCCGCCACGTGAGTGATGGGTGTGAAGAGGCCAGGCAGCTGTGTTGTGTGTTCCTGAAAGTAGACATGCTTCCTGTCCCCATAAGAAAAGAGATCTGCGATCTTGATTTTGCAACCCCGTGCCCCTGAGGTGGCAGGGATTCACCCCCCAGATCGCTGGAGCCCGTCCAAGTCCGTGCCTGGGTGTGCGGTTCAGGACTAGCAGGGAAGAGCTGCAGTCCCTGTGAAGGGAGGGTGGGTCACCGGGCTCCTTCCAGGACACCTGTCCATTCACTGAGGGAGGAGGCTGGCGCTTGCGGCAGGCTGGCTTTCCCAGCCGACTTCCCAGCCCACCAAGGGAGCCGTCTTTCTCTCTGGTGCTTAGACAGCTGCAGAGGTGTATGAAGAGCAAGTCCCTGGCATAGCGTGTGCCACAGAGGAACTGTTTCCTGAGAACCAAGCCTTCCTTCACCTCTAGCTCAAGATACACGATATCCTTATCCAGTGATGGAGGAAACACTTCCTACTATCTGCTCCGTGGACAGAAGCAAGTTGACCATGTTGGGATGAAGAGGAAGTTAGGGATCTTGGTCTTTAATCTCTGACCTGGCTGTTCTAAGACCAGCAGCTTCAGTCCTGTCCGAGTGCCCTTCAGAATAGCAGCTGTTTAAGCCCAGCCCAGTCCTGATAGATCAGAGTCTGCATTTGAAGATTTTCAGCTCATTCCTAGTCAGGCTACATGCTGGGCTCCTGTCCTGTCCTGGCCTCATCAATGGCCTTGTTCTTTTGAGAACATGGAGGGAGCTCTGACTCTATGCTGTGGTTGCAGGAGGACACAGGTGCAGCATGTGATAGCATGGAGGACTTCCGGGAGGCAGAGACTGGGTGAACCATCTCTCCAGGAGAGGCCGGGCTTGTGTCCAGCCTGGAAGGACAGGGGTTAGGGTTGGTGATAAAGGTGGGGAGACACAGATCAAGCTCAGAGATGGGCTGGCATGTGAGGCTGTGTGAATAGACTGGTCTTTGGTGGGGATGATAGACAGTGGGCACAGGTCATGTGTGTAGACTGGCCCTTGGTTGTTGGGGGGAGGGGGAGAGACATCGGGCACAGGTCACAAGGACTTGGCTTGCCAGTGAGCATGGAGTTATCCAAAGGTGTTGAACAAGTGTCACCCAGTAGAAGCACTTCAGGGGCCTCTCATCTGTTGAGAACAGGTTGTTGGGAGGGCCAGGACCTCAAAGTCTACTCAAGAACAAATGAAGCTGACCCCAAAGCACCGCAGGGCCAGGTGGGAAAGATGCAGTGGCCAAGATCTCTGGCCACATCAGGTCTCAGCACCGCAGGTCTGGTAGGGAGGATGCAGTAGTCGAGAGCTCTGGCCACGCCGGGTCAGCAGTGCAGTGTGTTAGTGTCACTGGGTCAGCACCGAGTCACAGAGGCCCTGCGCCATCCTCAGTTTCTGCTGTGCTCGAGCTAGTTGTCACAGCCGCTGTATCAGGCCTGCTCAGTGAAGGTCTTCCTCTTTTTTGACAGTGTTCTACTTTACCAGGGAGCTCTGGTGGCCTTGTGGCAAGGAGCCAAAGGCACACAGTTCAAATCTACCAGTCACAACATGGGAGAAGGATGGGCAATCTCCTCCAGTGCGATTAAACTGCCTCTAAAAACACACTGGAGGGTCAGCTGTGGATGGATTCCGACTTGACAGCATGCAACAACAACACTCCCAGGCACGATGTTCTCCTCCTGATTGGCCCCTCCTGTCCACATGCCCTCAGTGTGTGAGACATTAGATGCCACCTATTTGGTCCTGAGTCTGAGGGACCTCAGGTGTTACAGCCTGAATCTGCCCCTTGAGGTTTTCCTGACTGTAATCTTTATAGAAGCTGCTAACTGCATTGTCCTCCCGTGAAGATGCTGGGCAGCTTTGAACCTCCAAACTTCTGGTTCATGTCCCTAGGCTCCTTCTCATCAGTCTCAATGAGAAGAAGACCTTCCATTAAACTAAGATGCTCAAACACTAGCAAGTTCACATTTTATCCTAATTCTTAGCATGAAGCTCAGAGTTGGGGAGAAGGAAGGAAGAACAGAGGGAGTGTGTTTTGGGCTAAGGTTCCCTCCCAGCTTCAGACTGCTGAGGGAAGTGCCAGAGAGGAGACCAGCCGGGAGAGTGAGCATTGTGCTGGCCGAGGGAGCCTGGTGCGGGGGCTGGACTTCAGCCTGAGGGCCGAGGAGGGCAGAAGGGCTCACTTTAGGGAGTTCTGGTAGTTTTGTGGTAAGGAGTTGTGCTGCCAGTCCAAAGGTGGGCAAGTGAAATCCTCCGGCTCTGAGGGAGAAAGATGAGCAACTTCCTCCTGTGCAATTTACAGCCTCTGGAGGGTCAGCTACGAGTCTCTTCTAGCTCAATGACACCTAACAACAATGACAAAAATAATTTGCTAAGGAACTCTGGTGGCTTAGTCCTCCGGGGTCTGTGCTGCTAACTTCAAAGTGGCCAGTACGAATCCCCCAGCAGCTCTGAGGGATGGAGAAAGAGAGGCGACATCCTGCCATGGGATTTAGTGTCTCTGAAAACTTGCAGGAGGATCAGCTCTGGGGCAGTTCTGACTTGAGGGCATATAACAACAGCAGCAGCAACAACTGGCCACTCTGGGGACTTGTCACCCCAGCAATTTGATTTCCCAGGAAGGGAAGCGGCATTGAGAGGGCCTCTTGGGTATGGGTAGACCAAACTCACAGGGGGTTGTGAACTTGTAGAGCAGGAAAGAGGAATAAATGGATCTAATCTCAAATGAAGAAAAATATGATTTTTTAAAAGGGTCTTCCACGCTGAGAATAAAGGGAGCATTCACTGAAAGTGACAAGAGTGGAAATTTAACGACGTGTCAAAGCTGTCCTAATTACTGTGTTTAGGAAACAAACTGCACTTTTATTTCAGGTAGCCCACGGGTGCAGACTCTTTGTACTTTTTATTTTATCTAAAGACAAAGAAACTTGGAATGGAAGTTTTGAAATACGAGATTATTTCTTCATTTTCCCCTTGGGGCCTGTGTTTTCTTTGCAAGGAGTGAGATAATAAGTGCATTGTCAGGAGACTTTCAGAGGGGCCGCAGCACAGACCTGCACTGGCTCCTGTCTGCATCCGCGCATCACAGAGTTTTCCCTTTAAAGAGCCGGTCTGAAGGCAGGCTGGTCAGTGGGGAAATGCTGACCAAAGGCTGATCAGGATGCTTTATAAAGCCAATTGTTTTGTAAATTGGCGCAACCATTCTGGAAGGCAATTTGGCACGTTCTCAAAAAGCTGAACATCGAAATTCCGTTTGACCCAGCTATTCCACTACTTGGACTATACTCTGAGAATATGAGAACTGAGGCACAAACTGAGATTTGTACACCAATGTTCGTAGCAGCATTATTCACCATCGCAAAAACACGGAAACAGCTCAAATGTCCAGCCACAAATGAATGGATTGAGAAACTATGGTACATTCACACAATGGCATCCTATGCAGCATATAGGAGCAATAACTTTGTAAATTACTACCTAACTTGGGAGGGACTGGAGAGCATTATGCTGAGTTAATTAACTCAGTCCCACAAGGATAAATATTGTATAAAACCGTTATTCTAGAATGAGTATAGCGATCCAGGAGGAGTGAAAGAGGCTGGAGGCAGAGGGATATGGATGTACGGGGGAAGAGGGGATTAATCATTAGACTGTACAATTTGAGGGTGAGGGGGTGAAGGAAATGGAAAGAATTTGTTTGAATTTGTATTAGAATTTTGTAAATAAACTAGTAAAAAAAAAAAGCACCAATTGTTTAATGTTTGCTCAATCAAAATGGTGATTGGATCAGACTCCCAGTAGTCCACGAAGCCCCTGCCTTCGAGTCGATTCTGAAGGAGGAGCATCATTGCTGATGTCTGATGGGTCTTAGCTGAACACAAAGGACACTGGAAAGATAATAACCTGTGTTTTATTGACTTTGCAAAGGCATTCAGTTTGTTGGATCATAACAAATTATGAAGTATGGGAATTCCAGAATGCTTAATTGTGTTCCTGCAGAAACTGTATATAGACTGAGAGACAGTTGGAAGAGAACAAGGGAACTAACTACATGTTTTAAAATCAGGAAAGATGTGCAACAGTGTAGTATCCTTTCACTGGGCCGATTCAATATGTCTGTTAAGCAAATACTCTGAGAAGACGGACTACATGATGAAGGATGGATGCAGCATCAGTATTAGAAGAAGACTCAGAATAAAATGACACAACTTTGTACAACTCTTAATATCTTTCTTCAACTGAAGAGGACTTGAAAGATTTACTAATGGAGATAAAAACCTACATCCTTCAGTATCTGCCTCAGCATAAAGAAAACAAGTATCTTCACAACTGGACCAAAAAGCAACCTCCTGATAAAGAGAGAAAAGACTGAAGTTGTAAAGAATTTCATTTTACACTATCATACCCATGGAAGAAGCAATAAAAAAAGTAAATGATGTATTGGGCAAATCTAGTTCACAAGATTTCTTTATAGAGTTAAAAGGCAAAGGCATTACCTTGAAGATGTATTTGAACCAAGTCAGGTATTTGCATTACTAGCTTCAAGGAACATGACTTGTATCTACCGGTTTCTCCATGGGAAAAAGATGAACAGTCTTCCTCCTGTGCAGTTTACTACGTCTGAAAACCTTCTGGAGGTTCGGCCGTGGGTTGGTTCAACTCAATGGTACTTAACAATGGTACTTAATATATGCATAGGATAACTAGACAATGAATAAGAAAGACCAAAGAAGAATTGATGTCTTTAAAGTATGGTGTAGATGAAGAATATTAAATGCACTATAGATTGATGAAAGAACAAATCTGTCTCCAAAGAAATAAAGCCAGAATGTTCCCTAGAAGTGAAGTTGGCTGACGAGTTCTAGTGGCCTAGTGGCAAGAAGCTGTGCTGCAATCCCAGAGGAGAGCGGTTCAAATCCACCAGATACTCTGCTGGAGGAGGGACAATCTCCTCCTGTACCAATCAGATCCGATTTGATGGTACACACACATACACACCCACACACACAAAGATGTGAAGTTGGCAAGACTTTTTCTCACCTACTTTGGATGTATTTTCACCTGTCTCTAGACAGATAGCGTGCTTGGTAAATTAGAGAGCCAGTAAAAAGGACGAAGACCCTCAGTGAGGTGGGTTGATGCAATGGCTACAGCCCCGGGCTCAAAATAGCAATGGTTATAAGGAGGGGGCACGACGGACAAGTGGTTCATTCTGTTATCAGCAGAGTTGTTATGAGTTGGAATTCATTCCGCTACACCTGCCAACAACAGACCCTGGTAGTACTAACAGCTAAGTGCTTGGTTACTAGCTAAAGGCAGGTGTTTGGCCCCACCCAGCTGCTTTATAGGACGAAGACTTGATAATCTGCTCTTAGGAAGATAGTAGCCTAGGAAATGCTATGGGTCAGTCCTCTTCAGTCACATGGGGTCACTGGAGTCTAAACTGACTTGACAGCACATGACCCCACTTACTCTGGGAGTCCATGGGTGATGTGAATAGTCAATTCATACGGCTGCTACCCACAGGCTATGGAGGTTCACGTGTACCCACAGACACCTGGAAGAAAGGCCTTGAGAGTCACTTCCCAGAAGCCACCCATGGAAAACTCCTCTGAAACAGTTGGGTCACTAGGAGTCAGAGGACTCCACGGCGTCTGGTGGTGGGGCCAGTATATGGCAAGATTGCCCTTGACCATGAGACTTGACATTTTGGGTTGAAAAGGTATGAAAGAAAAAGGACCCTTATCTTTTCTTGGTAAACTGTACACTTGGCATTCTTTCTACCAAGTTTATTTGTAATCAGACTGGGAGGGCCTTGGGTCAGGCCTCTCCCCTGCTCCATTTGACACAAATCTTGGGTTCATGTAATCTGGCGGCCACGTTTTCAGCAGATGGACTGAGCCAGCGTTTCTCTGACCTCACCCGAGTATGGCTTCCAAGCTGACTGCCCTCAGACAGAAAACCACCAGACGATTTGGACCCCTCGTCACAGTGATGGGTCAAGTTTTGGAGTGATGCCTCGAGTTTCCAACCCATGAGAAAGTACGTCTCTGAAATCATTCTTTTATTTCTTTTTTTTCTACTAGTTCGTTTGCAAAATTCAAATACAAATTTGAGCAAATTATTTCAATTTCCCTCTCTCCCCACCATCAAATTGTACAACCCAGTGATTAATCCCCTCTTCCTCCTGCACATCCACATCCCTCTGCTTCCACCCTTTCCCACCCCTCCTGGATCCTTATAGTCATTCTACAGTAACGGTTGTATACAATATTTATAAAATTGTTCTTTTAAAAATCTTCTTTGATTAAAGATCTCCCTCTGCCCCCTATCCCCCCCCACCCAATTAAAACCCTTTGTCATGTAACTTTGGGGTGGTCTCAGCCAGGTCAAAGTAACAGGGACGGACGTTCCACTCAGCAAAACTGTCAGGACTTCCAGAATTTTCCTTCTGGCCCCACTCTTTTTTTCCACTCCCTTCCCCATCCTCGTGATATGCTTTCCTCTTAGTCTGCTCGGGGAGTGCTCTTCTATAAGCCGGCCAGCCTTAGCCGTCCTGCTCCCATGTGCTCCTTCATGGGGGCAGTAGCGGCTAAGTGGTAAGATTTTTACCTTCCACGTGGGAGACCTGGGTTCAGGTCCCAGGCTCTGCACCTCAGTGTAGCTGCCACTGGCTTCCAGGGGAGGCTTGTGTGCATCTGTGAAGCTGAATGAGTTTTAGTGGCGCTTCTAGTGTAGGTCTAGGAGGTCCATGCCTTCACTTGGCATTCTGCTTCTGAAATTCAGACAGGGAAGGCCCTGAGGGTCCTGTGTTCTGGGCTGCAGCCCGTCACGTGGATGGCAGGGGGCCAGGCAGCATCTTGCCCTGCTGTGCATGCAGACCTTTGTGCGTTGGCTCTGACTTGATGTACAGTGAAATGCCTGTTTGCTGACAGGACCACATCCGTTCCCTAGAAGTGCCCCGGAAAACAGACAGACTTGGCAGTCTGGCTCCCAAACTCACAGCCTTGACAGATCTGTGGTCCTGAGCTACTTGCGTACACTTGGGGTCACCCTGAATCAGAATTGACACCATGGCAACTGAGAACATCACCATGCACCTTAGTGTCTACAGGTTACTGGATGCAGGCTGCGTGGGCAGCGCAGGACTGTGTTGTGAATCCATCCTGTCATTCTCCTGGGAAATTGCAAGAAATGTGCTGAGCTTTAAAGGGAGGAAGCAGAGCCTTAGTTTCTAGTGAGCTTTAGCCTTGGTCGGGGCCTGTGCTCAATCGCTTCCATGGACCATCTCTGCTGATTTCAGTTCTGGGATTCATTCGTTCACATTGCTATCGAGTGGGAACCCCTCGCGTGGGTTCCCTGAGGCAGTAAGTCCCATGGGAGGAGACTACCCATCTCTCGTCTTCAGAGCCGCAGTGGACACGAACCACCAGAGGCTTGGTGTTGGGTTAACCTCACGATTCTACGTGGACCACACCACCCAAGCTCCTGACATTCTGAGACAGATTGAATGCTTATTATGCTTATTTAAAGCTGAGGGAAGGAAGGCTTGGTCTTCACTTTGTCCAGAGCCTCTCTCTTTTTCCTTTTTAATTCAAATTGTAGAAATGTAGGCATTTTTGTTAAGAAAAAGTTAGGCATTCTCCATGCCTAATAGAAATTGCCAGAAGCCCTGTTCTAAGGGCTGTGTACCAGCCTTCATGTTAGTTACTATCCAATTTTCCTTTTTTTACATCGGAATCCACCTTCTCTAAGTCCTGGGCTACCAATGACTCCTATGCTATCTCCATTCCAGTTATTAAATTCTAACCAAGAAACTTGGCAGTTGAATCTTTCCCTCCACTGACAGACACGACTATGCGTGATCAAGACTAAACTAGATAGAAAGGAGAAGGGCAAAGGCATCTGGAAGCTTCTAGAAAAAATCAGCTAAGCAAGAGGCAGATTTGAAGGTCTTGAGCATGTCTGTGTTTGAAGGCTCTGCGTGCTGACTCGCTACGTCACGTGTTTACGTAGAGAAGACACTTAGACCTTCTCTGTATAGAGCAATGAAAGCCCCTCATTGCTGTTGAGTTGGAGCTGCCCATCCACTGAGTTTTCTGAGGCTGTAAATTGCACAGGAGGAGATTGCCCATCTTTTTTGTCACAAAGCAACAAGTAGATTCAAACTGCCTGCTCTTGGGTTGACATCACAACCTCTTATCCACTAGGCCACCTGAGCTTCCTGTAAGATTCTTCATAGCTGAAAAGACATTCAAAGGAACAGACAAAAAGTGAGAACCTTGATTGCAGGCTACTTTACCTATTAATACATCCTCTTGATTTTTTTTAACATTTGTTATTTATTTGTTTCTAATACCAGAATGCTCTAGAGAGAAGTAATGCCCGGAGTGGGACAACTCCCTATGTTCTGGGGACACAGGCGACCAGTAATTAATTTGTGTTCTGTCTCCCGAGGTGGACTCATTTCAAGAGTGACTTTTCTTTGAGATTCTTTTTCTCAAAAGCAGCAAAAGAATATTAAATGAGGGATTGATTTTTTAAAAAAAATCTAAGCGTTTCTATCAATAAGAACCACCTCTTTCAGTTCTCCTGTTAGGCTCAGCCATATGATACTCTCCTTCCTTAAACTGTAGCCAAAGTCTCAAGTCTAGTCACGGATGATATTTTATAAAACAAAACCTATGGAAAATCCCTCACTTGTTCATCTCAGTTAGTTCTTCTCCTCGTCGAGTGGACAGGAGGGGCCCAGCCTCCTTCTGCTTTGTTGAATGTCAGCATCGATTTTCAGTTGAGCAAGGTCTTTTTAGTACCCACAATGACTTACACTACAGCCGGGTTGATACACGGCATAGCCCCCTACCCCAACCATTTAAGTCCAGCTTCCCTCCGGGTTTCTGAATGCAGGTCCACCAGGCCCTGGAGTGCCTTGGATAGAATACGAAAGCTTCTTCAGTTTACGAGTTTTCATCATTAGATCCAACTGTGTTTTGCACAGGGAAGTAATTCTGCACAGCTTATAAAACCAAAACCACTTGATTTGCACTTGCCTTTCTGTCTTCCCCCAGAGCCTTTCCCGGACTATGGATATGCTCATTCTAGAACAGTCTGCCAGCCATGAAGTTAAACACCAGCCTGTGTGCCCTGAATCAAATCCACCCGATACACAAGAAAAAGTCAGATGAATGAAATACATCATCTTGCCATTTTAATTCTTTTTTCCTTAAAGGATCACCAATGCATTTATATTGGGATGGTGAAGAGAGAAAATTTTTGCTATTAAACAGATTTTAAGGAGCCCCTGTGGCACTGTATGTAAAGTGTTGGGCTGCTAACCAGAGGTCAGCTGTTCAAATCCACCAGGTGATCCTCAGGAGAAAGAGAAGACAGTCTTCACCCGTAGAGATTCACAGTCTCCATACCTGGCGGAGAGGTACTAGAGTTGTAATGGATTTGATGGCAGGGAGTTTGATTTTTTTGTTTAAGTAGATATTCACACTCCTTATTAATATGGGAACATCTACTAGAAAACAAAAGTTAACTCTAATGACGTTTCTCTAGTTAATTATTAAGAACGTGTAGTCACTGACTGATGTCTGTCGAGTCAGAACGAACTCATAATTGTCCCTTCAGCAGCTTTTCAGAGGAACAGGAGGAGAATGCCCGTCTCTCTCTTGCAAAACTACTGGTGAATTTGTACCCTCAAAGAGGCACCACCTCTGGGATGGCAGGACACCTTCCCGTGGACTCTGTCCCAGAGCTCTCAGGAACTTGTAGTAGGACACTGTCAATACGTGGCTGTCTTTTCCAATACTTCAAAGCACCACAGATCAAATTATGTTTCCTTAAACACAGAACACAGCAAGCCGAGCTGCTCCCGGCTGGCCTCTGATACAACTGCTTTATTAGAAGAGCTCCCGTGTCTGGAATGGATCACATCCCATCTTGAGAAAGATACACATAAACATTCATTATTGGGAGAAGGATGGAAGGGAGATTTCCTCAAAGAGCCTGCTCTGCCTTTCTAAGTCCATTCGAGTCTGTATCCTGTTCAAGTAACAACCCCTTTAAGGGTTTCCCTTGTTTGTGTTGGCCATGGAACCTTCCATAGAACCTCCCACCAAACACGACGCCCTTTTCTTTTTTTTTTATTACTCTTTTGTGTGCGTGTACCTTCAAATCAGATCTGACTGGTACAGGAGGAGATTGTCCCTCCTTCTCCGGCAGAGCATCTGGTGGGTTCGAACCATGAGCCTCTGGGATTGTAGTTGCAGTTCCTTGCCACTAGGCCACCAGAGCTCCCCTACGATGCCCTTTTCTAGTGAGAGTGAGTGAGTCAATCTCATCCTTGCTGCTGAGGGGGCTTCTGCTTGTGTTTGCTGTAAGGTTGAGTTACGTGTTCGGTTGGTAGTTCATGGTGGATTCTGTGTTCTCTGTTAATACCACAGCCTTGAACACATTTGCTTTTCTGTGTCTCTTTTTCATTTGAGAAATAACATTTTAAAATCTCAAATGGCCGCTTTACTATGATTCCTAACAAAGAAAGTGCCACCTTCTCACCAAAATTAGAGAGCTGAGTCTTGGCGGATGGAGTCAGGTCCAAATTCTGATGTGTCAGACGAGGTCAGAGAAAAAGAGGGCCTACTGGGAGGATGTGGAGCGTGAAGTTGCTCCCTGGGGACTGAGGTCGCTCCCTGGGGACTCACAGTTAAGGGTGGAGGTGGTAAATGTCAGTACTGGGATCTTGTATTTGAAAGGAAGACTCACTCTGGGAGGGCTGAGGGGTCAGCTGTTGGAGTCATGAGTGGTGGGAGCCAGGTGTGCTTGGCAGGCTCCTCTGGACCTAATGGAGGTCCAGTGGGGGCCAGTGGGGCACTGAGCCCAGGCAGGGGCCACTCGGGGACATGAGGTCTGCAAATCAGGAGCAGGCTGAGAGCTAATGGCTAATGAGGGGCAGATCGAGGGAAGATCTGAAGAAATGGATTTTCTAACAGGCTCCACACGCTGCAGCTGAAATGCATAGTGCAAACCATAACCCCTGCCTCTGGAACCTGGGATCAAGTGAGGTGAACACAAAATGAGGTGTGAGATCTAGAGAGTCTTCCTAGAACTGGGTCTTGCAAGTGGAGGAGAAAGTTGGGACAGGACCCACAGAGCCAGGACATTAAGGAGAAGGGACAGCACAGGAAGTGGCTCCAGGTGTGGTGGCCTAAAGAGAGCTTTCCCAATTCAGAATGCCCTAAAAACACGTTTCCTTAAATGGTAAATAGATACTGATCTGTTGTTCGTAAGATCGATGTGAGTCACAGTCAACACAATGGCGCCTGTATAGGCAACTGTTGTTGGGCACCTTGGCTTCATTCCTACTCATCGTGACCTTACGTTCTACAGAACACAACAGAACCCTGTGTCGTCCTGTACAACCTTCACAGCTGTTGCTGTGGTTCAGCGCATGTTGTAGCCTCGGTGGTAATATATCTCACTGAGGGCTGTCTTCTTAAATGTCCCAAGCATGGTGTTCTCTGGGGACTAGTCCCTCCTGATCACCTATCCAGAGTACATGAGATGAAGTTTCACTCTCCTTACTTCTAAGGAGAGAGCTGGCTGTACGTCTCCCAAGAGAGATTTACAGATTTGTCCATCCTCTCAGCATTGCATGCTATATTGAGTTTTCTTCACCCACAACCCAAATATAAGGGATCAATTCTTCTTCAGCCTTTTCTGTTCATTATCCAGCTTTCACATGCATGTGAGGCAATTAAAAACCAAAATATATATGTAGATATTGCTTTTGAGTTATACATAAAAATACAGGAGAAAGAAAAAAAAATATATATATAAAGCTGGAGTGGCATCCAGTTCCAAAATAGCTTGCCTGTGGAAATTCAATGAATATGGAGAAACTATGAAAGTTTTACAAGTGGGTGACAATGTCCTGACACTTAGATGATGGTGACAGTCACAACCTTTTGAGTAGACAAACCACCACAACAAACCCATAGAATCGTATACTTCTTTCCAAAAAGTGGATTTTGTAGTATGTGAATTACATTCCCAAAATAAATATGTGACCTAGACGTTGTGAGAACATGTGAAAATGTAGCTAGATACATTTAGAACAAACTTCAGAGAGATAAATAGAATTTATGGAATAAGCTGTGGATATCTATTTAAAAACCAGGACATCTTGTGATTTATGAAAATAGTGACATCCTGATTTTTACCAGGAGATGATGAGCTCCTGAGTTACATGATGGATGGACGAATGAATGGACAGATGGGTGGGTGAGTGGACAGTTAAATACAGACACAATCCTAACATGTAAGCCAGCTGTCCATTGTTTGTTGTTGTTATGTGCCGTCGAGTGGCTTGCGACTCATACCGACCCTATGTACAACAGCCCTAAACTCTGCTCTGTCCTGTGTCAATCTCACCGTCTCCTACACCGCCCCCTCTTACCCCAGTCACTGAATCAGTCCATTTCATCAAGGGTCTTCCTCTCCTGCGCTGTCCCTCCACCCTTCCCAAGCATGACGTCCCTCTCTAAGGAATGATCCCTCCTTTCAACATGTCCAAAGTATGTTAGATGAAGCCTCAGAATCCTTGCCTCCAAGGATCAGCCTGGTTTAACCCTCTCCAGAATAAATATGTTTGTTTTCTTGGCAGTCCATGGTACACTCAATACTCTTTTTTCAGCACCACAGCTCAAAGGCATCAATTCTCCTTCTACCCTCCCTAGTCATTGTCCAGCTCTCTGATGCACAGCAAGTGATTGCGAAGACCATGGCCTGTATTGGACACACCTTTGAAACTAATGCTAAATAGTAGTAGGATCTGGAGATTGTGACCCAGTCAGTAATACATGATGAAGCTTTGAAGTAGTTGCTTTAAGGGTAGAATTTTTTTTTAAACCAAATTCCCCTAAAAAGTACCATCCTCTGTGTGTCACACAAACTTATCTTGGCCAAGACATGCTTATCTTGCCAAGACAGTTTCAATAAACTTTATCATCTGAATTTTGGCCCTAGTGACATGCTTATGTTGGTTTACCTTTGTCATCAGCAACGTGGTCAACAACTGTTATTAGGTTCAGATGAATTCTGTTCATTAGGCAACATTTGCGTCGATCACTGGAGGTTTTAGCCTTTTGCCAGATACAGATAAGGGTAGTGCCTTCCTTGGTGGGGAATGAATTCCCATGAAAACCACACAGCACAGCACTGCCACAGTTGAAGTGTTGCGAGGATGAATAGCTTCTTTAAACCATATTGTCCCTGCACCCTCAGTCCCAGCTCTTTGATAGGACACGTGAGCGAACCCTCTGTGGCCTGCACCGAGTGTCTTCTCTCACGGCTCTTTAGCTGACCGTCTGCACCTCACCCATGCTGACTTACCCCGAGGGCCGTCCCAAATGCCATTTGGATCCCACTGTCTCTGTGGGCACCACTGGCGTTATCGAGAAAAGCCTCCCTTGCCCATCCTCTAACTTCAGCTCCCAGTTCCTGTTTCCCCACTGGGCTAATTGCTCTTGTTCTGTTAAGTCTGGACTCAACTTCTCACCCCTCTTAGGAAGCCTTCCCATGCCTTCTTGAGCTGAGGGTGGGCCCACCTACCTCTGCTGCCTCTCACTGGAGCCCGTGCTTCCCTGGAGAGGAAGGTCTATTGTGTTTTGAGATTTGTGCGTTCCTGGGGTGGTATCTGTAAACTGGTGCCTGCCTCTTCAGCAAAACCCAGTTGCTTCCTTTGTTGTTCAATTTCTAACATGATTACTTTTCAACAAGAATGACTCTTCTGTTTTGCTTTCTTTTCACACTGAGAAAGAAGAGGAAGAAAGAGCTTTTCTGGGGCAAATTGATAAGCATCAGTGACTATAGAGGACTTGAGTTTTGTTTCAGTTTGCTTTGATTTCTTAGATAGGCAGATCTAGAAATTAGTATTTGTATTAGAATCATAGAGTTTTGTTTTGTGCAAAAATAATGTTTTATTGTGCTTTTGGGAAAGGTGTACACAGCCGCTTGGGTTCCCATTCAACGATGTCTGCCCGTGTTGTTGAGCGGCATTGATTACATCCTCACAAAGCCTGAACATCCTCCTGATTGCTGTTCTGGTTATTTCATCAATCTAACTTCCCTGCCCCCTTACAGCCCCATCTTTGTTTTAAAGTCACGGTGACTGGACTCATTTAGGTGATTTTTCAAAAGGAGCTGAGCAGTGAGCTCAGCCTAGAGTGTTTTTTAAAATTAATTTTAATGAAAGTTTACAGAGACTTAGGATTTCTAGTCATTCATTGCTGCACTTTTCTCCCTGCCCACCCCCTTCACCCATTCGCTCTTCTCTTTGAAGAGTTAAAGAAAAATTCTTTCATTGTTATACAATCCCTCCTCCCAAGTCAACGCCACTGTGCAGCCTTCATTTTGGACTCCTGTTATGACAATAATACATAGTCATATATCCCTTTTAAATGGTTCTCTCCCTCATCTGTTTCAATACAGTACACATAATTTATCCCATCTTTCTCAGTCTTCCCCCAACCCCAATGTCAGTTCCATTTTATAACAGTGGCACTGTGCAATATTTGTCCTTTTGTGACTGAGATATTTCACTCAGCATAATGTCCTCCAGGGTCACCCATTTTGCGTAATATTTCATGAGTTCCTTGTTTTTCAATGCAGCATAATATTCCATTGTGTGAAAATACCAGAGCTTCTTTATCCATTTGTTTGTCGATGGACACTTGGGTTGTTTCCACCTCTTTGCTATTGTGAACAAAGCTGTGATAAACATGGGTGTGCATATATCTGCTTGGGTGGCAGTTATGGTCTTTTTGGGGTGTATTACCAGTAGTGAAATTGCTGGGTCAAATGGTATTTCTATTTGCAACTTTTTGAGAAAGCACCATACTGCCTTCCCCAGGGGTTGCACCATTTTACACTCCCACCAACAGTGAATAAGGGTTCCAGTTTCTCTGCAACCTCGCCAGCATGTGGTGTTTGCTGTTCGGTTAAATTTTGCTATTCTGACTGGGGTGAGATGGTATCTCATAGTTGTTTTGATTATTGTGATGTTAACTTAAAGGAGCATTATGCTTATGGGCTATCCAGTTCATTGTTTTGTTATTTAGCTACAAGGCAAACCCAGGGGTGATTCAGTTCCAGGACTGAAGAGTTTCTCAGGGAAGGGCTTCAGGGAGTCCTGCAGTCTCAGACAGCCCAGTAGGTCTGGTGATTTTTTGATTCGTTTACTTAGGAGTGAGAACTTCTTCTTCACATTTTTTTTCTCCCACTCAATCAGTGAACTGTCAGTGGTGGTGGTGGACCATCTCATTCCTCTAGTCCCAGGGCAGATGAGTTTAGGTAGACAGACTATTTACCATCTAGGCTGGTTTCTTTTCTGAGTCTTTGATGTCCTTCTCTCTTTTTTATTCCAGATGCATAGAGACCAACAGTTGTGTTAAGATGGCTGGCTGCTTAGAAGCTTTTAAGGTCTCAGACATTAATCACACACAAAAAATAAATATGGAGAATGCAATCTATGAACCACATTATACCAGTAGACTGAGATGCCCCTTGAGACTGTGGGCTTCATCTTTCAAATCTGGAAATCCAATCCAGTGAGATAAATTGGTTATGTTTAACAACCATCAGTAACTGTTTCTCTTCTGTGCTTTGAATGTAAGTGCTAGAAAGAAACAGGTTTTTAATCAGGAAGAAAAGGAAGGTTCAGAAAGCTTAAGCAGTTTGTCTAGGGTCCCAAGAGACGCTTGGAACTCTTTGTTCCAAGCCCCCATGGCTCCGACGTACGCTGCTTGGCTCTCCATTAAAATTTACAGACAAGTTTTACATTTTCCTTTAACCTATCATATGACCAAGAACAGAATATTTTCCCATGCTTAAATATATTTTCCTGCTAGTATAGTTGATTTTATAACTTCTAAAGGGAACTCTGGCTGCCTGGTGCATAGGGAACTGGTCTGCTAACTCAAACGCTGTATCTCTATGGTGGTGTCAATCCGACAGCCACTCTATGGGAGAAAGATGGGCAGTCTCCTCCCATGTGATTGATAGCTTCAGAAACCCAATAAGAGAGTCGGCGATGAGTTGAATTCGACCCAGTTGCAATGACGGGGTTTTTTTGTGAAGGGAAAATGACCTAGAAGAAGGAAGAGTGTGTGTGTGTGTGTGTGTGTGTGTGTGTGTGTGTGTGTGTGTTAAGGGGGACAGGGAGGTGAGGCCAGAGTAGTTTCAGGACTGTTTATGATATTTTCTTATACTCTTTAGAAATGTAATTTAGCAATTCAATTTTTGGTTTTAATCCAGAGTTCTTGTTTTTCTCTGATGTCAGTTCTCTTTTCAGATGACCCTTCAACTCACCCCTCCATGCAGCAGTGAGAGGCAATATGAGCGCTCAGGACGGTGTTGCAGCAAATGTGAGCCAGGTATGCGGTTCTGAGCTGCTGGGCTGCTTCCCTCAAAAGTGGGCGGGATTTGTTTGCTGTTTTTGTTTTGGGGTTTTTGTTTGTTTGTTTTTTAACATAAGGAATGACTTCTGCCTTGCCAGATTGGGGAATAAAAAGAAACTGAATAGACTTTTATGGTGGAGGCAGAGTAACATCTGTCACTCTGAAGACAAAACTCTCTCTTAGAGATAAAACCACTTGAAAAGAAATTTTGGAAACTGGTATTTCATTCTTGTGCAAGCATAGTTTTCCAAACCAGTCTTTTTTTGAAGTGACCAGGTTTTTAAAACCTTGCCTTAACACGTTTAAAATATGAAGAAGAGTTCTAATATAAAATCATTATTTCCACAGAAGGTTTTTGTGGAATAGCCGCTAAAATTTGCCCAAACCCTCCTATACCTTCTCCTGATGGACCTGCAGAGGAACAGAAGGTAGATTGGGTACCAGAGTTGTCAACTAGAGGCGTGACCATATCTTTCTACTGCTTCAGTGGAATCCCAGGTTCCCTGGGTCCTCAATTCTGGTGTGATATTGAAGAGGGAAAGGTATTTTTGAAGACAAAGTATAAGTTACCTTATTAGAAGGCCCTTTGGATATTTCAGCTATAGATTTTTTTTTATATATGCAGAATCAAGAGCCAGTGGGAGTATGTGTATAGGTCTCTGGTCAAACCAAGTCATTCATGAACTTAAAGTAACAAAAGAATTCTCTGCTCATATGGGAGGAAGAGGAGGTATGAAGATAGAAGGAAGGGTGTGAAGTTCCTCCTGCTTAGATTCTTTATTCCCATTCCAAGAAAAGGTCACCTGGCAGAGTGTGGAAATTATAGAACAATATCACTAGTACTACATACAAGCAAAATCCTGCTGAAGATTATCCAAAAATGAGTGGAACAGTACGTTGACAGAGAATGATTAGAAATACAAGCTGGGTTTAAAAGAGGCCATGGTACTAGAGACATTACTGCCAATGTCAGATGAATCTTGGCCAAAAGCAGAAAGTATCAGAGGAAAGTCTATCTGTGTTTCATTGAGTATGAAAAAGCATTTGACAGCATGAATCACAATAAATTGTGGTTAACCTTAAGGAGAATGGGAATCCCAAGAACACTAGATTGTGCTCATGCAAAACCTATACTTGGACCAGGAAGCAGTCCTCAGAACAGAGCAAGGAAACACTGCATGGTTCAAAATCAGGAAAAGAGGGCATCAGGGATGTGTCCTGTCTCCATACCTTTTCAGTCTATATGTGGAACAGATAATTGGAGAGGCTGGGCTTTATGAGGAGGAATGCGGCATCAGAATTAGAGAAAGACTCATCAACAAATTGCAATATGCAGATGACACAACCTTGCTTGCTGAAACTAAGAAGAACCTGAAGCACTTGTTGCAGAAGATCAAGGACTGTAGTCTTCATTATGAATTGAAGCTCAACATCACGAAGACAAAGATTCTCAACCACTAGGCCAATTGACAGTGTCATGATGGAGAAGAGATTGAGGTTGTTAACAACTTCAGCTTGCTGGGCTCCTTAGTCAACACTCTTGGCACCAGCATTCAGGAAATCAAGAGACAAATTACACTGGGGAAAATCTGTGGTCAAGGACATCTACAGAGTACTGAGAAGCAATGATTTCAGTCTAGAGACTACGGCTCGCCTGATCCCGGCTCTAGTCTTCACAATTACTTGCTATGCATCAGAGGCCTGGACAATGACTAGGGACGACAAAAGAAGAATCAATTCCTTTGAGTTGTGGTGCTGGAGAAGAGTCTTGAACATACCATGGACTGCCAACAGAACAAACAAGCCTGTCTGGGAGAAGGTGACATCAAGTTTCTCCTTAAAGGCAAGGATTTTGAAGCTCTGTCCCACATACTTCAGAGATGTGGCCAGGAGGGGCCGGTCCTTGGAGAAGGACATCATGCTTGGAAGAGCAGACGGACAGCGCAGGAGAGGAAGACTCCCAACGAGACAGATTGACACAGTTACTGGGGTCATGGAGGTAGGTGTGTTGCAGTCAGTGAGACTGGCTCAGGACAGGGCAGGCTGCAGAGCTGTTGTACACAGGGTCACTCTGAGTCACAGGCAACTTGATCTCATATAACAAGAAGAAAGCAGATCCAAGGAACCTCTTAATATCTACAGGGTCCAGTTTGAAAACCATTGTTCTATTCTGTAGGCAGCAGAAGGTTGGGGTGCAAAGGGTGGGCTTTTCCTTGTGGTTGTGAGTTGCTGTTGATTTGGCTCGGACTGAGGATTCTGTCGCCTGGGACAGAATGGAAGAATCCCTGGCTGCTTTGTCCTCTGTGTCGTTGTATGTTTGAGGCCATTGCTGTGGCTCTTGTGCCTGTTTCCTTCATTCTAGCTCCCTCTGCTTTATCAAGCAGGATGTCCTGTTCTAGCGATTGATGTGACTGCCGTGACCGCAGGTGACACAGGCTCGGCTGATGTTCCTTCCCCCATTGAGGGCTGAGAGTCCCGGGGTGTTGACTCTTTGTCTGCCACCTTGTCTTGCGTGTCTTGGGAGTACAGCCTGAGAGGCTTCTTGGGGTCATGATTATGCAAACTGGTAAATAAAATGGTGCATTTTCTCTCTAATTTAAGGAAAGTACATGTCTTCTAAATGCACTACTACCTCTGAAAGCATCTGTCTGCCCTGTGGCCCGGATGAATACCTGGACACCTGGAATGAAGAAGATAAATGTTTGCTGCATAAAGTTTGTGATACAGGTGAGTGGGCCCTGTCAGCGGGGCAGTGGGCTTTGCGGAGACCAAGTGTTCGTCTTCAGGCCCTCAAAACTCCCCTTCTGTAGACACGAGATTTAAGCACACTCAGAGGGGCGCCTTTTGGGGGAGCAATGCAAGAAGTTATAACCACGGATGTGCTTAAGAGTCTCAATACCCTGTGATAAAATTCTTCATTTAGCTTGCTGTTCTAAACTATGTTTAGGTTAGGCTTTAACCAGGGTTGAGATTTTACAGTTGGCAAAATATTCACGCAGTGATATGTTACATCATTTAATCCTCACAAGAATCCTTGCTTACTGAGATAGAGACCCCATGAGGTTCAATGACCTCTCCAAGACTGATGAATGAGAGGCAGGGCTCAACACCAGAACTTCAGCTTTGCCCTAATCTGTGTCTTTGCCCTAAATTATGTGTTTCACTAACCCTGTAGTCCAAGCTCCTGACCAGACTGCAGTATTTTTATTTAACCTCTCAAATATTTTGTTAATTACAGTTTCTTTATAGTTATCAGGATCAAAATATGCCTCTTCAGCCTTTTAACTTAGAGACATAGTTCCATTCCTTTTTCACACTTTTTCTATTTATTTGCTAGGAAAAAGAATGTTATTTCCCCTGTGGCATCTGGATTCACCATCTGGATTTTGCGGTTGTATGTTCATGGTATCATTTCCAGGTCCCCCTGCCTTCTACAAGGACCCCAGGTAGTGCAGTGAGTTAAACATTAGGCTGTTCATGGAAAAGTGAGTGGTTCTAATCTACCAGCTGCTCCACCAGAGAAGGCTGGGGCAATCTGCTTCCGTAAAGGTTTACGTCCTGGGAACTCTGTGAGGCAGTTCTCTCGTCATCCAGCGTCACTATGAGTCAGAATAATCAGCTGTGAGTTTGGGGTTTTTTGGTTCTGTCTTTGACATGGTATTTCCTGTAAACTAGTTGTTAGATCTAGAAGGTTGATTGGATTCTGGGTCTGGCTTTGTTTTCCAAAATTATGTCATAGTTGGTGTAATGTCCTTACGCCAAGAGTGGAATCATGGGGTTCTTTGTGAGATCTCAGCTGCTGCTGTTTAGCTGCGGGGTCCGCTGTCTTCATCTCCTAAAAGGTGATTTCTCTCAGCCTTTCTTCACGTATTAGTTGGAGTGCTTTATGAAGAGATGGTCCCTTCCTCAATGATTTGTTACCCTGAGGTCTAACACACCAGGAAAGGCAGGACAAATCCTTGGTTCTTTAGCTGTATTTCCCCCTTTTCAAATGATGACTTGATCACCCAGCTTTCTCCAAAGGGCTGGTGGTAATATTATGAACTCATGAATTTAGACATAGTTGTGATGTTCTGGGAGCTCTGGTGGCTTAATGGTAAGGAATTGTGCTGCCAATGCAAAGGTGAGTGGTTCGAATCCACCAGCTTCTCCACAGGAGAAAAATGGACTGTTCTTTCCCAGGTGATTTACTGCCTCAGGAAATCTACTGAGAATGGTCGTATAAAACACAATGTGAATGAAGAATAGTACGAAACACAATGTATATGAGCTTTGTAAGCAACCCAATAAAAACAAACAAAAACCAAAACTATGTGCGCGCGCGCACACACACACACACACACACACACACACACACATCTACTAGGGGGTCAGCTCTGGGTGGATTCCAACTCAGTGGTACACAACAACAACAACAACAACGTGATAATCTACTCTATGGAAGTTAGCCAATCTAACACTGGCCTGTTTGGGACCAATGGCAGCCTCTTTCTGGTGGCCCCTAATTTTTGATATGGCCCTAATTGTCTTTAGGAGCTCCCTGGCTTTCAGATTCATCCTGGACATTTCAGCACCAAACCTGGAATCCGTTCCTTTTCCAAGAAACCCTAATTGTTTTAAGGGGAACATACTATTTCGGCTTCACAGTCTGGAGGCTGCAGAGGCTGACTGCCACTGGATTGGTCCTTGTGTACACAGTTTCAGTTCTCACACACACACACACACACACACACACACACACACCTTGCACCACACAAACAGTGGCCAGTACGAGGAAATAAATAGTATTTTTACAGCACACTGAACTGATGTGTTAGACAGCTGTCACGGTTAGAGGAGGCCACATGGAAACTCCGCTGAGCGGAAGCATCTGATCAAGCCGTTTTTCTTTCCCACCACTCAGTAGTGACCTTGACTCATTGCCGTCTCTGGAAATAAAGATTCATTCTGTCTACTGCCAAGAGCAGTTAAAGCCAAAAGCCTAGTGCATTAAGATATCTTAAGATTCTTACATGTATTCATCACCAAACTGGTATATGTCCACTTACCTTTCAGTGGGATGCCAGTAGTATTGAAAATTTTCTAGGGAGATGGAGGATGTCCTGGTACCTTCCTGCACCTTAGGGATTTCCTTGCCTCGTATTGCCGAGCTGGCCCTGACCCTGGGGGCGGGGGTGGGCACAGAAGGAGGGGGTGTTGCTCTGGGTGACCGTGCTTGGCTCTGGAAAAAATAAGAATAGGGGCCATCCCCTTCCTGCTGGCTGTGATGTGAGACAAGGAAGGCGGAGCTCCGTTTCTTTTCTTCCCTGGTAACACCTGTCAGAAAGCAAGAAGTGAGGGCCATTTAGACAGCCCCAGTGAGAGCCAGGTCTGTTTTCAACAATATAATTGTGCTGTGTTCCTCTCTCTCCCTGTCTCTCTCTCCCCGTCTCTCACCCCTCTCCTTCTCTCTTCCCCTCTCTCCTTCTCTCCCTCCCTCTCCCTCCTGCTCCTTCTCTTTCCCTCCTCCTCCTCCTCCTTCTCCCCTCTCTCTCTCTCTCTCTCTCTCTCTCTCTCTCTCTCACACACACACACACACACACACACACAGCTGTTATGTGCAGATGACTAGATTGTGACTCTTGGTAATCCTCCGTGCAGCAGACAACACCTTGCCTGGCGTCGCACCACCCTCACAATCTCCCCTGTGTTTAAGCCCATTCGTGCAGTGACTGTGTGGATGTATCTCACTGAGGGTCTTCCTCGCCTTTGCTGACCCTCTACCATGCATGATGTCCTTTTTCAGGGACCCGCGCCTCCTGACAACACACCCAAAGGATAAGAGATGATGTGTCACTATTCTCACTGGTTCTCAGCTGCCTTTACGTCAGCCCCACCTCACAGCAGCCCGTGTCTGTAGAGTGAAATGCTACTGCCCCACTCTGCACCATTCCCAGGATCAGCTGTGGGTGGGTCCGCTGTGAGCCATGGGTTTTTGAAAGTAGATTGCCAGGCCTTTTTTCCTACTCCATCTTAGTCTGGAAGCTCTGCTAAAATCTGTTCTGCTTCCCAGCAGCACACAGGTCTCCACTGACCAAGGGTGGAGGCAGGCTGCACATGAGGTGGGGAAAGGAGCCCTGGCCTCCGTTGTGTGTTTTCTCCACACACACACACACACACACACACACACACACACACACACACACTTACTGATAAATTCCCAGTTCCCTGTTTTTCCACAAAAACTACAAAAAGCTTGGGGGAAGCTCGATGTTGTGATGGTGAAGCGCCGTCTTTCCTACTTTGGGCACGTTGCCAGGAGAGGCTGTTCCGAGACGTCATACTTGGAAAGGTCAGCGTAAGAGAGGAGGACCCTTAACAAGATGGATTGATTCAGTGACCGCAGCAAGGGCTTGAGTGAGTCAGAGACGATGAGGTCGGCGCAGGACAGGACAGGGTTCGGATCTGTCATCCACAGGGTCACTATGCGTCATTGTGACTCAAAGACACCTAACAGCAATAGGTGTTGTGAATGAAGAGAAGGTTAAGTGATTGGAGTCTGGGAGGGTTTGGGGAGGTGCATTCCATCATGCCACCTCTCTGGGGTTCCTCCACTAAGGTGATCCCCTAATTCATGACTTTGAATGCTCCATGGGCCCCTGGGCTCCCGAGTTGAATCCTAGGTTTGGAGAAACCCTTCTTGGAGTGCCAGTCTAGTGTTGATATTGACTCTATCAAACACATTGGAGACGAAATAGGAGACACACGCCCTTGTCTGTAGCTGTCACAGATAAGTCTTCGATCTTCCTACCTGTGAAAATGGACTTAACAGTCCCAAAAACGCAACTGTTAGGGGAAGAAAAGCAACTCAGTGGAGATGTTTTAGTGCCAGCACGGAGGTCCATAGACAAGGTGTCCTCAGTGGTTTATTCATTGACTCTCATGTGGCCACTAGCCTGGACCGCATGGTGTGGGGCTAGGGCTGCTGGGCCATGTGGTGGGCGCACCCAGACCTCCTCACGTGCCCAGGCAGAGTCCCCACAGTGAACCCCACCTTTCTCCTCTCTCCCACAGGCAAGGCCCTAGTGGCTGTGGAGCCTGGCAACCGCACGGCCCCCCGCCTCTGCGCCTGCACCCCCGGCTACCACTGGAGCGACGACTGTGCCTGCTGCCGCCGCAACACCCAGTGCGCGCCCGGCTTCGGCGCCCAGCACCCCTGTACGTGCGGGTTTGTGTGCCTGGTGGCGGGTCTGCGTGGACAGAGGGCACAGAGGGGGCTCGGGGGGCCCTGATTCCCGTGAGATGCAGGGATGAAGGGACTTCATGTTTTAGGTTCAGCAATGGGAATGTCAAGTTGGCCCATGTGTGCCCCGTCTTTCTAGCCTTAAAGAACAGATATGTATTTCTCATGCTTCTGGAGGTTAAACGTCCAAATCAGAGTCTCGGTGGTGTGGTGGCCCCCGTCCCCCACTTCTGCCTTGGCCTTGTCTTCCATAATCCCTCCCATTTGCCCTTTGTCACCTAGGAGTGATGGCATTTAGGGTCCGCCCTGCTACACTGGGGTGACTTCAGCTGATTGCCCCCATTTGGTGGGTGGACTGCTTAGTGTAAGGTGATGGCATTCCCTTCGATTGAATCACAGCCTCGAGCGCAGACAGTGGGCTCTAGTGTAGACAGTGGGCTCTAGGGTGTCAGGAAGTGTGAGGATGGCACAGGGTAGGACGGGGTTCAGAGCTTTTGTGGACAGGGTCACTATGTAGTCAACTCGAGAGCACTGAACACTAACAACAAGTACAGAGGTTAGAATTCCAGCACATGTCTGGGGGCACAAATTATTGATGTGTCTGTATTGTTACGTGTTCCAGCTGTGTGCCTACGGAAATCATACTCTGTGATATAGCTCATCTTGTGCTTACCTTTTCCGTGCAGTACTGACTCTCTCACAGACTGCCAAAAGAACAAACCGGTGTGTCTTGGAGTAAATGTAACCAGAGTGCCCCTGAGAGACAAAGAGGGGGAAACTCCATCTCACGTCGTTTGGACATGTCACAGGAGCCAGTCATTGGAAAAAGGAAATCGTGTTGGGAAAGGTGGAGGGTTAGTGCAAGACTGGAGGGCCCTTAACAACATGAACTGACAAAGTGACTGTAACAGAGGGCCAAGCGTCTCAGAGCAGGTGAGGGTGGTGCCCACCAGGGCCAAGTTCAGATCTGTTGTTCAGAGATTTGCTATGAGTCGTAGTCCACTTGATGGTACCTAACAACAACAACTGTGGTTTTTAGCTCCATATGTTTGCTGTGCCCACGTCTAGTCTGCTGGTTCTAAGTGCCACGTAAGGTTCACATGCCATGGTCTCACTGCTTCTGGTTGTTTTTCCCGATTGCCCACCTCCCATCCCGTGTCCTCATGATTTCTTTGGGCCACTGTGTCCTACAAGGTTTGAGGGTACGTGACCTACTCTATCTCCCAATTCTTAAGATCTCCAAGTAGGAGGAAAGGGATAAATGCTTGGGATGCTTAAATGTGTGCTTTTCTAAAAGAAAACTTCTGTTACCCTGGAAATATCCCCCCCCCAGTGGCAATGGTTTTAATAGTTGTTGAATTAAACAAGCACACAGGGCATTCCTTCTTGGTAAGACAAATCTAATTATAAACTATTTTATGCACCTTCATGCAAGACCGTTTCACTTGCAGAGATGAACTTGAACAAGCAGCTTGCCTTCTGGGTCCAGTTTGGACACTGAGAAGCTGGGGCATCTTTGCGCCTCTCCAGTTTTCATGTCTCATTTGACATCTAGGTCTTTTCCTTCTTTTTTAAGTTGTAGAGCGTTGCTCAGAACTTCACTTGGCAGCAAGTGATAACCACAGTAACACTTTTGAAGCCCCTCTAATGGAATCTGAGCCCCATAGCCCATTTACAAAGGCCTTCTCCTTCTTAACTGTTGGGAATTTCACACAGCTCTTTCCTTGCCAGTTTGTATCTATTCCACCACCGAAGTCTAGCCTAATGTATTAGGATTCTTGCAAGGCTTTCCACAATCATCGTTACACACTCCTTTGCATGAAAAATATGCATCTCTTAGAATCTTAATTTTTTAAAATGTCGTGTGTGTCAAGGCTTGAGGAGCAAGTTGTCTGTATTGAATCATTATTGTAGCTACTACTACACAGATGACCAAAAACATGTTTTGTTATATTAAAATCATAAAGGCTTTTAAACTTTGTGGCAAATGGAATTTTTCCCCATTAATTTACATAGATGGATAGCACTTCTTTCTAAAGGGTGACGAGAAATGTCAGTTTCGTTTCCACTTTATGTTTTTCTGTACATACTTACTCACTAATTGCCATCATGTCAGAGCCAACACAGCTGGCCCTCCAGTGCGTCTTCAGAGGCTGTAAATCACATGAGAGGAGATTGCTCATCTTTCTGCTGAGGGGCAGCTGATGGATTCGAACCTCCCGCCTTTAGGTTATCAGCACAACCCCTTATCCACGAGGCCACTGGAGCTGAGAAATCTCACACTAATAGCTAAATGGCTACGGAAGGACCTGTATACTAGCACTGCCACTCGGGCCTTTGCATTCTTTACAGACCTTCATTGTATGTGAAAGATTATGGATAATGTAGCATTAAAGGCTTTTTCATTATCTCTAAATTGAGAGCTTGACTGGGTTCTGAAATTTTGCTGAAAGCAAAGGCACAGAAACCATTTGACTTGCAAAAAGGATTTTTCTTGAAGTCATTTGCTTCCCCCAATTTTAGGAAATATACCAAAGCCATTTACTGAAGACATAACAGATGATCATTAATTATGCATGTTAATCTTTCACTTAGAAGCATTTTATTTTAATCCAGAATTCTTGGACTGGGTTAGGAGAATGAAAATGTTAATATTTTCCAGTTCATATTGAGAAGAATATCCATCCCAGAATCGAAGTCCACTGTCAAGTGTATGAACCAAATCAGACTTCTCTAGGACAGGATTTGGCTTAAATTGCCAACAATCAAAGTAAATTGCCCCATGTTAGCCATCTCCCTTCTGAATCCCGAGGTTAAACAGAAGAAGTCCAGAGCCTTTCTTCAAGGATGTGCTCCAGATGGACTAAGGTGCTGTTGCACTTTTGGAATTCTTACCCATGGTCCTCCATCCCGGTTCTCAGGGGCTCTCCTCAGCAATAACAGGTTCTTTAACAAGTAGTGGTGAGTAGAACAGGTGAGGTGGTGGGAAGACCTAGGGATGACAGAGATCACTCCTGCCCACCTTACAGTCTATTTGAATTCAGAGCAACTATGTCAAACTCCTCCATATCTAATGCCACATCGTTGCTGAAAGCAGATGGGGACAGACACATGGACCTCGGAATGAGGTTCCTTGATGTCAAATCAGTATTCGAACCTTGGCTGTACCCCCTGAGACATGGTACTGCTGCAGATGTTGGATAGGAAAGAGGTGTGCCTTCTTTTATGAAAATGAGAGAGGTGGGATTGTGAAAGGAGAGATAGAAAAGGAGGCCGGCAGGAAGTCTCAGGCAGGTTTTCCTAATTGACGTGTGCCTCCGGGAGTCAGCTACACAGGGATGAGGGCCCTGAACACTTTGTATGTCGTGTCTAGGGCTTTGGGGGCCACTCCTCTAGATTTTGTTCCTTTATAAAAACACTGCTGGTATGATGTGAATGGCTAGGTGCCCACTAGACTTTTGTAGATTTGCAGTTTCAGGGAAAATGAGAACTGCTAGATAAATGGGGAGGTCTTCCTGCTTCTCACTCTAAATTGCAGAGTTCAAGAACATTCATACTTCCGACCTCACTTGGACAAAGACAACTTACTTCCTTATTTTAGTGTTTAATTCACAAAAATAAATCACAGAAGTACTGCTCATTTCAAGAGGAATTTGCGGGTTTGGGCACTAGCCAGGTGACCGTGACATTACGATTGCCAGTGTTCTTCTTGGAATTATCAAAAGGGGTCATGAGGCACCAGTTGCAGTAAATGTTGTCAACATAGGAAACCTGAGGGCTTTCTTATTTTCAGAATGTAGCTTATTAGGAATCCAAGGGAAATAAGTAAGACTTACTAACCAGGGTCAGCTTCTGCTTCCAGCACAGAGCTTGAAGGCAAAAGTGTCAAATGTGGCTGCCTCCTCTGCTTGTAAATAAAGATTTATTGGAACATAGTTACGACCTGCATCTCTCTCATTCTCTGCCTGCTTTCATGTTACAAGTAATTGTGGCAGAGACTGTAAGGACCACAAAGCCTGAACTAGTTACTGTATGGTCCTTTACAGAATAGGTTTGTGAACACCTTGAAAGTTTAAGGGAAAGAGACTTAGTCATGGATTGAATTGTGTCCTCCCAAAGTATGTGTGATTTTCAGAATTATGTAATTATTCTGTGTGTTATAAATCCTAACGTCTATGATGTTAAAGAGGTAGTATTAGAGGCAGTTATGTAATGATATAATCAGTGCTGTGATGTCAGCAGCCAATCAGTTGTATGAGAATTAGCGCAGAGTGCAGATAATAGTTCTGATTGGATGGAAGAGAAGTTTTCCTGAGATTTAGTTTGAATCATTGTTTTTCCTACAGGAGGTAAAAGGAGAGATGGTAGAGGATGGGGGAGGGGAGAACCTCAGTATCACCGAGAAGGAAGAGCCAGGAGTGGAGTATGTCCTTTGATCCAAGACCTGTTCTAGGAAACCCCTAGAACCAGGAGATACAGAAAGGACATGTTCCCCTGGGCTAGCACCCTGGTTTTGGACTTTTAGCCTTTAAAATTGTGAGAGAATCCATTTCTGTTTGTTAAGTCCATTTATTTGTGGTATCTCTTTTATAACAGCACTAGAGAACTAACACAGAGCTGTTGGGCACGTTTTTTTAAATTGAGAAACCTTTGTTGTGATTCCAAGAAATTTGAGATGAAGTTGGTCAGAGCAGGTCAGGACAAGAAGTTTTCCTCAAAAGCAACAATGATTGTAGTTGAGGCCAATGTAAGGAATGAAGACAGAAAAGCTGGTGACTGGTTAGGACAAGAGTTAGAGAGTGGGAACCCACAACTGGGCTTCTAAAACAGGAGACGGAGTATCAGTGACTGTGAACAACACAGTGTCAGGAGACTAGGGGGTCGCACCTTTCTGAACACCATTTCTGAACCATTGCTGGGATCAGAAATGGAATTAGCCACCTTTGGGGTATGAGGTCAGGACGGGGAGAAAAGAGGCAGAAAGAGTTAGTGCTTGGCCTCTGGGACCACCGTCCTGGTTGATATCTAAGTGTTCCTTGTTTGCTCTCTGCTTGTTCTTCTGTCGATTGTCTTTGGGACAGTGCAGTTCAACAAGGACACGGTGTGCGAGCCTTGCCTTGCTGGATACTTCTCAGATGCCTTTTCTTCCACGGACAAGTGCAGACCCTGGACCAAGTAAGTGACCATGAAAGGAGCCAAGAGATGTGGGCTGATGTGTAACGACTTGACCTGCGTTGTCTAATCTGAGTGTAAGACAGACTAATTCAGTTTGGTTAGACTTCCTCTTGAAGCTTTGCCCCAAAGCCATCCTGTCAATTCCAGGTGGGGCAAATAAACCATTCAAACCAACTCATTTCTAGAAACATTATATTACTTTAAATATTTAATATTTTAAGACCTTTGGTTTGAAGTTGTAGCCTTTATCTTTAAAGCTCTTTTTTAGTTGAAAATGATGTATGACATTTATTGTCATTCACTCTCCAATTTGTATGTGTTTAAAAGTGTTGGGTAATGTCTATAGAAATCTGTTTATACAAGCATTTGCATATAGTAAATTCCTTGCATTTTTCCAAAGGTATATTTTGAAACTTTTCGATTCTAGTTTATTTAGAGCTTTATGATTTTTTTTTATGACATGATGTTTCATTGTGTAGACTTATCATAACTCCCATGTTGGCAGTCATTTTGGTTGTTTGAAGTCTTTTGTAGTAATAAAAATTTGGCAATAAATACTCTTATACAAGCATGAATTCACTCTGACATAATTTCACTCATGATCCCTGAGTCCTTCCTTGGCTTCATTCTACAATTTTTGTTGAATACTAGCAAGTAATATCTTGATTCATCCAGGTCTTCATATATCCATTTCTATGAAATATTTCTCTTTTCCACTTAACCTGAGATTCCTGTTGAAAATGTTTGTTTTATTTTGAGCATCAAAGGAATGCCATCAGTGAAATTTATCACGTCACTGTGGTGATTACAGTACCTGGAGGCATGTTTTTTGCAGACACCAGTCTACTCTCATTGTCACTCACCCTCAGAGCAATTTTTGGCAAGTCCCATTAGTATTTGCTTTTGTTTATTAATTTGTCTACTTTGGTGATGGTACACTCTAATATGAAAGGCATTAGGGATTCAAACGTCCAAGAAGGCTAAAGTTCTTCTCTTGAAACCCAGTGGAGTGGAGCTTTCTGAAGCTGCTGCTAATTTTACAGTGAGAAAGTAAAATTAAAGCATTTTTTTGTTGAAAGCCCTACAAAGCATAGTGCTATGCTTATACAAAAGGAGTCATTGTCTCCACAACAAGATAAACAACCCAGTTGCAAAATAGGCACAGGATATGAACAGACACTTCACCAAAGAAGACATTCAGATGGTGAACAAACACATGAAGAAATGTTCAAAATCCCTAGCTCTAAGAGAAATGCAAAGCAAAACAACTATGAGATATCATTTCACCCCAGTAAAAATGGCAAAATTTAACAGAACAGCAAGCAACAAATGTTGGTGAGGTTGTGGAGAGACTGGAACCCTTATTCACTGTTGGTGGGAATGTAAAATGGCGGAAACACTCTGGAGGTGTGGCACTTTCTCAAAAAGTTGGAAATAGATATACCATTTGACCCAGCAATTCCACTACTGGGAATATACCCCAAAGAAACCATAACTGCCACCCAAGCAGATATATGCACACCCATGTTTATTGCTGCTTTGCTCACAATAGCAAAGAGTTGAAAACTGCCAACGTGTCCATCAACAAAGGAATGAATAGAGAAGCTGTAGTATATTCACACAATGGACTATTATACAGCCCTGAAAAACAAAGAGCTCATGAAATATTATACAAAGTGGGTGACCATGGAGGACATTATGCTAAGTGAAATATCTTAGTCACAAAAAACCCAAATATTGTATATGCCACTTTTATAGAACAGGACTGATATAGGGGTTCAGGGGAAACTAAGAAAAGAATAGATAAATAATGTACATGGCATTGAAACAGACGAGGGAGAGAACAGTATAAAAGGAACATATGACTATGTGTTATTGGCATGACCGGAGACCAGAATAAGAGTTGCAGAATAAAGAGGTGGTGATGGTGGGGCTGTATAAAAATGAAAGAACTTTTTTTCCAATGGAAAAAAGCAAACTCAGGTGGAGGGGGGACAGGGAGGAAAATGTGTAACAATTAATGAATGGAAGTAAAAAAAAATATGTTCAAATCTGTTAATACCAAATACAGTATACATTTTCTAAAAAAAAAAAAAAGGCAAAACCCAAAACAAAATGAAAAGAGTCATTGTGAATCAGAAGTGACTGATGGGGAGGGTGGTAGGAAATCGTATATCTCCATTTAATGTCCCTTCGTCCACCTTTTCTTCTTTTGTGGTGCTGAGAGTACACCTTGCAAAACATACAGCAATTCACTTGTTTCTATATGTGTTGTTGTTGTTGTTAAATGCCATTGAGTCGTAGACGACTCATAGGGACGGACCCTATGAACGAAAGACCTGAACACTTGTGTAACTTTCATCATTTATCCAAGTTCATAGAGTTTCTGGAGGCAAGTTATTTCAGAAGGGGATGCCACTCCTGCTTCCAAGCTTGTTTTAATTGGAGAGCTCCACCAAACACTGTCCACCAGGGGTAACCATTCTCGCATTTGACACATACATCAGTGTCACAGTGTTTAGCATCACAGCAAGCACAAGTTACCTCTGTACAGCAAATGGACAGACCAGTGTTATGTCACCTAGAAGAATGTTTGACCAAAAACAATTAAAACCAGGCCTGAGGACCACAGATTAAAATCATCCACCTTTGACTTGGTAGCATAACTTTCTAAGTGCCATTGAGTCCTAGACGACTCATAGCAACCCTATGAACCACTCAGTAATGTTGATTATATTCTTTGGTTTCTACAAACATTCTCATTTCCTTTCCTGAGTTGTTACTCTCCCATTACCTTAATCTCCCTGCCCCTTAAGGTTCTTAAACCTTTTGAGTTACTGCTGTCAATTTGATCTCAGTGTAGCTCCATTTTAAAAGAGCAAGCTGTTCAAAGCAGACTTTTTTTAAACTGTTGTTGCTGTCATTAGGTGCCGTCAGGTTGACTACGACTCATAAAGATCCAATCTAACTAGTTAAGGTAAACAATTATTTGGTTTTTTTAGAAGATTTCAGCTGAACTATGTTTCCCCTACAGCTGTACCTTTTTTGGAAAGAAAGAAGAACGTCGTGGAACAGAGAAGTCAGACGTAGTTTGCAGTTCTTTGCTCCAATCTAGTAAACCAGAAAATGGTATGTTGAAAAGATCATAGTGACTGGAAGATATAACTCACTAGAATCAGTTATTCTGGATATCTCTCAAATTGCATGTTGTATCTGGAAAGGTTCATTTCTTTTCTTTTCATCCTGACCATGGTCAGATCAAGTCTATGTTGGAGGAAGTGCAAATTAGGATGCTCTTTGGAGGCAACGGTGGTGAAACTTTGCCTCACATACTTTGGGCATGTTGCTAGGAGGAGTCAGTTCTCAGAAAAAGATAGCATGCTGGGAAAGGTGAGAGGTCAGAGAAAGAGAGAGAGACCCTGAACAAGATGGACTGGCACAGTGACGGTAACAACGGTGTGAGCATATCAGATAGTGAAGCTGGGTCAGGACAGGGCAAGGTTCAGATACGCTGTTCACAGATTCACTAAACGTTGTGGTTGACTACTTGATGGCACCTAACAATTACAACACGTGGGCAGCCAGTATTTCATTTGTATCAGCGTTTCAAGTCCAGGTACATAGTTTAATTGGTAATTCTTTTACACGGTAATACACAAAAATGGTGCATTCATATGTACCAAAAAGGGAAATAGGACTGAAAACATGATCAGAATGTCCTAACATGATAGGATGGTTGCTACAGTGAGGTGTTTTTGGCGATGTTAGTAGCCAACAGGTGTTAGAAAATTGTTATAATGGTAACTTTATGGAAAATGTCTGTAGATTAATCTTAAGGTTCATTTCAGAGACAGATGGAAAACAGATGATTTCTCGCAGAGCCCAGCTGCTCAGGGAGAGTGGCTGGTGGGGAGGTGGGCCCAGATATCAGATGATACGTCCACAGTAAGACCTCTCTGACAAGGCTGCAGAGTGCGCTCCC